>NW_010311193.1:2099-2343 GCF_000700745.2 Antrostomus carolinensis | reverse complement strand
CATTGTGATTAATAACTTTGCAATTAATATTTAAATATTTTAATATATTTTTAATCTATTTAAAATCTATTTTAATATATTTTTAATCTATTTTAAATCTATTTTAATTTCTTTTGAATCTGTTTGAAATGTTTGAATCTATTTCAATCCATTTTTAATCCATTTTAATTTATTTTAATCTATTTTTACTCTCTTAAGTCTATTTTATATCTATTTTAATCTGGTTTTAATCTACTTCAATCTA
>NW_010311193.1:0-1848 GCF_000700745.2 Antrostomus carolinensis | reverse complement strand
TATTTTATATCAAAATAAACTCGGCTTAATCCTGGCAGGTTTCTTAATCCATCCAGACCCAATTAAAACACAGAGATATTAATTTATGGTTTTAGTTTAGGGGTTTAATGATGGGCTCTGATGTCACTGGTGGCTTGAGCATCTCCTGGGCTGCGACCACCACGTTTTCTTCTCATTTCAATTATTTTTTAAAAAATTTAAATTTAAAATTTGCTCTTTTCCTGCCCCTCCCCCTCCTGCCACCCCCCCTGCTCAGAACCCCAAAAAAAGAGTTTCCAGCCCCATTCTGACTCAGCCAGGCTGGATTAAACCCCTCAGATGGGCGCAGGGAGGATGGAGGAACCCACCTGGGTTAGACCAGCCCTGAGACACCCCAAAAAACCCACCCCCCAGATTAACCTGAGACAGCGGCAGAAACGAGTGGAGACGCGGGATTGTACTCGAAGACAGCAGCAGAGACACCCCAAAAAAACCCGCCCCCCAAATTAATCCGAGGCAGCAGCAGAGACACCCCAAAAAACCCACCCCCCAGATTAACCCGAGACAGCAGCAGAGACACCCCAAAAAACCCACCCCCCAGATTAACCTGAGACAGCGGCAGAGACACCCCAAAAAACCCACCCCCCAGATTAACCTGAGACAGCGGCAGAAACGAGTGGAGACGCGGGATTGAGCTCAGCTGAGCCCATGGGCGGGATTATCACGGCGCTGGTGGGATTTTGTGGGTGAGGAGGTTTGGGCGGGACTCGGGGGATCCTTAATTAACCCTTAACGATGTCGTCTTGTTGACTTGCAGCGGAGAAAGTGGACGTCATCGCTGGCTCCTCGAAAATGAAGGGGTTCTCCTCCTCAGAGTCCGAGAGCACCAGCGAGTCCAGCTCCTCCGACAGCGAAGATTCAGAAACAGGTTAGACGCAGCTTATTTAACGACTCAGTCTTAGACCTGCTTTCTGTATAAATAAATATGTTTTCATTCCTGGCTTGGTCTTTTAATTATTATTATTTATTTTTTTTAAATCTTTTCTCATGAAAACCCCCCAGTATTCGCAATATTCTGCCTCGGTTTTAAGCTCGACCTGCACATCTTGGTGGTAGCGATGTTGTCTCTGGTGATTCTGAAACCCAGCGTGATGATTTTTCATCCATTTTTCCTTCCTTACACCAAAAAATAACCCGGCGTGCGCCACGGTAGCTCTTTGCTTCATAGCTCAGATTTGTATTTTTCCCAAAAAGCTGTGTTTTTCCCTCAAAGGTGAGGTGTAAAACGTCGTCACCAGCCCCGCTCGTGCCGCAGAGGGTGGGGAAGGACAGAGGGAACAAACCAAAGCTGTTTCCACGTTCTTAATGATCTCGCTGGCGTTCCCTCCTTGGGTTTAGAGAAGCTGAACTTGTGCCGTCACCTTAAAGCTGGTTTTTCCTCCCAGCTGCTAATTCAGCTTTGGATTTTGGGGGTTAAACTGGGTTTAATCCCAGCATTTAAATCAACAGTAAGATTTAAACATCTTCAGTGGAGGTTGAGCTGAGCTTAATCCTGGCATTTAAATTCTTAGCAGCTCCAGTGGAGCTTTAACTGGGTTTAATCCCAGCATTTAAGTCAACAGTAAGATTTAAGCATCTCCAACGGAGGTTGAGTTGAGCATCCCAGCATTTAAATCAACACTGAGACTTGAACATCTCCAACAGCGAAATCAGGAGATGAACAGGCCAGAAAATAATCTGGATTGATTTTCATAACTGGCTTGGGTGCAAAAGGGCAAAGAGCACCCAAAAAAAGAGCAAAAATCTCCCCCAAAAATAAAATAAACCCCAATAAATTAAAATACCTCCCTCCCCCCCCCAAAAAAAAAA
>NW_010311192.1:72683-88539 GCF_000700745.2 Antrostomus carolinensis | reverse complement strand
GATGCACAGGGCAATTGCTCACCACCTGCCATCTGATGCCCAGCTTGTGCCAGCCAGTGATCCTGGAGCAGAGACAGTCCCAAAACGGAAAATGCTATGCTGGCAAGAGCGAGCTTGAGTGATCCCCGAGAGAAGCCCCGGCTTTCGAGTCAAACCTTGTTAGTATACTGAACGTGCCTTGACATTATATGGAATATCTAATTGGCATATCCAAATGCTAATTTTGGGTTTTGCTTATTGCTACTTTTCTTCCCCCCCGTCCTTTGCACTTGCAGACTAGCAAAACGCAAAGTCCTTGGACTTCCAGCAGCAACTAAGAACATTATTACTTTATCAACATTTTTATAAAAAATTCCATACTGAAACCAAAACACAGCTATTCTAGCTACTAAGAAGAAAAATAACTCTATCCCAGCAAAAACCAGGACATTGACTAGGCAGCAGAGCAGTCAGATGACCTCCATCAGCTGCTCCTGAGACATGATGAAGAATGCAAATGCCACCTCTGTGGCTGCAGGCATTTCATAAGGTCCCCACTCATCGACAATGTGGAGATACGGCTGCTATGTATGACAGCCCATCAGAGCTTTTCTGGTCTAACAAGCGCAAGCCTTGCTACCTGACCAGACAAAAATCCATCTGTTGTTCAAGCAAGCAGAAGGTGCTTACTGTTTAGCAATGAAAAGATAGCAGAAATCCTTACACAAGCAGTGTATGTTATACCTTTGTGAGCCTTCCAAAAGGTCACCCTGCCACCTCTGACAGTAGCCTTTGCTCATGATTTTCTGTACACTGTCGGTTATCCAGGTTTGGCTTCACCTAATTTTCAAACCCTTTCTATAGATATACCCATTGTCAGTGGTGTACAAATGTATCTGAGAGGGGAGGGCAAATGAAAAGGGAAAGCACCCAAGGAAAAGGCCATTGACTGCAGAAGTCTAATATCTTCAGGATGATTGCTTGGGGAACTGGACAAATTAAAAACATTTTCCATCCAGCATTCACCTGAGGGGATGTCCGTGCCTGTCCTGCTCCCGCTGCTCATCAAACTACTTCTGCAAGCAGTGGGCAGCCCCAAGACACATTTCTCTGTGGCGGCCTGTTGAAAGGGCTCATCCTTTCCAAAGCGGTGGCATGTTGTTTATTTATGGTGCTGCTGCAGCAGCAGGCATGGAGCTTCTGCAAAAGCACACACAGCTCTGTAAGATAATAAAACAGCCAGAAGGCTTTCTGCGTGTTCATGTCACAAAAGACTCTTCAGAGAGAAACGGATTTAGTGTCTGAAGAATGAAGTGCTATTTCAGAATCTGGAGGTTGCTGTTTTTTTTACTCTACAATTGAATGATTTGTCCATATATTTTACGTAATAAAAAGAGCAGTACAATATACCTCCTTGCTTGCTTAGAGACCACTTGAAATTTTTAATACTTAAACCAGAAAGATTCCATGGAGCTGATTTCCACACTGACAGGAACTCAGAAATATTTTTTTCACTTAGCTGTGGACTGAAAGTGGTGACAGAAAAAACTTTCAAAAGGAGTGTGAGAAGGAGGATGAACTGGGGGGGTGGTAGTCATGATCTAACTTAAGGATGGGTAGTGGTTTCATACATCATACTACTATGGCGTGTTTTTTCTCCTAGTGGACTATTTAAGTTTAAAGGTCTTCATGATTTTATTCCTAAATCTGGGAAATTAATTTTAAACACTGTTCTTTTTTAAAACAAATTACATTTGTACAAAACTCATTATACTTTCTTTTGTAGCACCTAACTGAGAGTCCTGATTTTAAAGAAAAAGAGTTGCAACTATTTGTATCATAATATTGTAAAATATTTTTATTAAGATGTTTTGGAGTGATTGTGGAGCAATTGATAATCATGAAGTCAGCCTGAACACAGGGTTTACCCCGTAAAAAACATGGAGCAATTAAGTCATGTGTTGAACAGACAGTAGAGAATTTCCCACAGAAAAAGAATTATGCGTTTTTAGAACTAAACTTCATTTTGAATGAGCTGAAAACATGATCAAAAAAGTCTTTTGTGAAACAAAACAACTTCCTACGGCTGTATTCAGAAACACTGAATCTTTACCAAAATATAATACAAAAGTTAAAACAGTACTCGATATCAATCAAGACATTGTAAATCACTTTTAGGTAAAGTTGTGTTTATAGTAACAGATCTTCATAAAAAACACTGATGTAAAGAGACATCATTTTTCAACATTAAAGTGTTCTTTTAATTTCAAAAGTTAACAATAATAATTGTCGATTATTGATATTTACTAATTTCCATTAAACTAATTTTCAGGTTGAATACTCATTCCACTATTTACTAAATGTGGGACAGTTTGCTCTGTAAATTCTGGTCACTGCAGCTCACACATTCTGAATAGCTACCCTCCTTTCCACTTTCTAAATCAATTCGTGTGGCGTGCCAGAGAGGCTCTGATCCATTTTGGTAAATAGGGTGACTGGTGCAGTGTATCAGTGTCCTGGTTTTAAGGCTTGTTGTACTTTGTGAATGAAATAATTTTGTTGCCATTTACGGAGAGTTAGTTCTACCAATAGGTGCTAAAAAATAAATTTATACGAAAACGTATGTTTTGCAATAATGGAGAACAAGTACAAAAATAGGTAGAAAAACCAGTGTAAATTATTATAGTTGTGCTCAAGAATGAAGATTTTCCTTACCTACACTAACCTCTTAGCTTATAAAGTATGGTATCGAGCCTCCACACCCTTCCTCATTGATAGCAAACCTTCGAGAAGAATGCATGTTTTCACCTCTAGCTGTCTGGAGTCACACTGTGTGGATGCCTAGAGGACTTCTATCCTCTCAAGATGGATTAACCTCCCTCTGTTTATGTAACCCAAATTTATTATGATCTGAATGCTGGAGCATCAGATGGTTTGGTGAGGTATTATATTACTTCTCTCCCCTCTTCTTTGAATATTAACATTACTATTTGATACCTCAATGAGTTAACTGCTGGCTGAAGACTGCTTTCTACTGATTGCTGCCTCTGCCTAAAGTGCATAACTTTATGAATTGCACGTGAGGAACATGTACTACCTCATTACAAAATGTGTGTTTTGATACCGACTGTACTAGATTACTTGTTTTTCTTAGTCATTATGTATCTGAAACATCTTTGTTTCAATTATATTCAAAAGGATTGTTTTCTAGACATTTATCAATTTATTCCATTTATAATTATAATTTCAAGGAGAAAGTGTGGTTTGTGGAGGCAATGGCCAAATTTTTGATCAATTTCTTTATTTAATGTATAAAATTGTGTCCTGGTTTTGCTAGGATAGAGTTAATTTTCTTTTTAGTAATTAAAATAGCCGTATTTTAGTTTCAGTGTTTCAGTTCAGACATATTATGAGAAGAACATTGATAACAGTACTGGTGTTATCAGTTGCTGCTGGAGCTCAAGGCCACCGTGTTTGGCTGGTTCACAGCTGCATTAGGACTGGGAGGGGGAAGCACAGTGAATAGCAAAACCCAAAACTGGCATTTGGACGTGCCAATGAAATATTCCATATCATATCACGTCATGTCAGTATATTAACCAGGGATGACCGGAAGACGGGGGTATTCTCTTGGGGATCGCTCTGGCTCACTCTTTTGGGGTTTTCGGTTTGGGACTGTCTCGGCTGCGGGATCGTTAGCTGGCACAGGCCAGGCATTGGTCAGCGGGCGGTGAGCACTGGGTATCACTCATTTGTATAGTCTGTTATCACTGTTGTTATCATTATAATTTTATTTTAATTAGTAAATAGTTTTTATCTCAATCTGTGAGTCCTTGCCCTTCTTTCCAAATTCTCTCCCCTACTCCCTGGGAGAGGGAGGGGGGAGGGTGATAGAGCAGGCTGTGTTTGGCTGCAAGCTGCAAGCAAAAGGGTGAATCCACCCAAACCACCACAAATTGGAAACTCAATTTTGGATAAACTTCCCTGTGAAACTATCACAACAGCTAGAAGGGCATAAGTCACTTTTATTTTTCCAAAATAAGCTAGTATTTTGAATAATTTCCATATTATAATATGTAATATAATATGGAATAAAAAAAGACTAAGAGAAAAATTATTTTGAATCATGGACTGGAGGTATAAAAGCAGTTTTTGAATGTTGTGCTGAGAGATATTGTGTTGATAATGCAGGTGAATGGAGTACAGTGCTGTATGGGTAATGGTTATCCAAGTCTCTGCGTCTTCCTTTCTACTGTGTTTATGTCACCTCGGGCTGTGAAGTTTTAAATTTGAATAGTTTATTCACTTTGACACCTGTTCAGCTTATGGAATACTTGGTGCAACCATGAGACAGAACTGGTCAAATTGTTTCCAGTGAGTAATACTGGATATGAACTTTCTCTGCTTTGTCAATCAGTCCTACTTTCCTTCAGTCTTTAAATGGTAACACAGTTTGCATTTGAGGCACTTTTATTTATCTTCTGTTTCTGTTATATAGCATATAGGCTTTATATATAAACAATGCAAAAGTTTACTATATTTTCTTCTACAAAATCCTATTTTACTTCATCTCTAACATACCTGCTTCATCACTTCCATTGTATAAAAAATTTCTACAAGGCAATATTATACTATAATGGCATGTACTAATCAAAACGTGAAAGAATAATTTGCCACATAGGCTTTTTACTGTACAGTTGGTCACCTAAGGCACATGAAAATGTTTCTGAAGTGAATCATTAAAAGTCTAACGAAGAAAAGTATGAACAACTGTTAGAACTAAAATGATTAATATATAATCAAAAGAAATAGCATTATCTAAAAGAAAAACTTTTGAACAGAGTTTTCAGGTCTAGAAGTTTTCAACTATGTAAATATTTAGAATGGCTGCCTTTTGAATTTTAGTTAATTGAGTTTATCCCTTATCAAAGTGCTTCTATATGTCATATTTTTTAGATTGTTTGTTCAGCTCTATCAATCATATTAATAAATTTGGTAGTCTCCTTTACCTGGGAAATGAAGCAGTGACTCATTTTACTAAAAGCATAAAAGCATTGGAGAGACACTAGATAAAAATCTACACACTAGATAAAAACCTATACACAAGGAGGAAGTCATCAACTACATCCTCTAATGAAGAAGCATCCTCTTCCCTATCCATTTGCATGATTGAAATATTTTCTCCAAAATTTAACATTTCTACTCAGACCACTGGCAGCCGAACTATTATAAAAATATCTGAAATGACCCAAGATGCAGTCTCTGTGGTTTGTTTGTGAGTGCCTTTTGAACTGCCTGGCAATTGCAAAAACAGGTTTGAAAGGAAAAGGTATTGCAGTCATAACCTGAAGCACAACAGTTTTCTAATATTGATTTGGAAGGTATGTTGTGCATCATAAATTGTACCCCATTCCCTTCACCTCTCAAAAATGTATGAAATACCCAAACTTTTATTTATTAATTGTTATATTTGCAGCCTTTGAAACCAGTTCCCAGAGAAGAGGAGCTGGTCAGCTAGATGCAAGGCAAGGTGAGCTTAAGTCAATTGCCAAATTGTGAATATGGTAGACTTTTAGGGAAAGTTGTCTGGATTTTGAAGTAATCAGAGCCACTATAAAATACTTTCCACACAATCATTACCAAAACTGTAAAAATATACAGAAACTCCAGTTTCTCTGTGTAACAAAACTCTTTACCAACTCTCTGAATAAAGAACCCTTAACAATGTTTGATTCATGCTCTGAGATACTTCAAAATGCTCTCGTTATTTCCATCTTGGATTTATTGCAATAAGATATAAAAAAAACATAAGAATAGAGTTTTTATACAGAATTTACATCTTTCATTTGTAAAGCTGACACCAGTTGAACAAAATTTAATCCAGCAAGCCAAATCTTTTTATAGCATAGACTAATCTGTTCGTATATTTCACTGTTGCAGAAATCAATAGCCTGTGGCTGTGAAAGCAAAAGAGAAGCTCTGTTAATTCATCAGCAGGTCTAGGTAACATGCTTATAGTGTGGTCAGTCTACATTAATGCTCCCTGACTGATGAATCAGAGAGCATTCTGTGTAGATCAACCAAATCAGAGTTGGCAGAGAAAGAGGTATTTTAGTTCTGGGGTAAGTATCTTCGTTGCATCTGTAACAGAATCTGTGTCTGAAAGAAGTAGGAGATGAAGAATTCAAAAGGAATGCTCTACTCTTTAAAACTTGTCTTACCAGGTACAGCTTTTCTTTTTGATAGAGCAGTAAGAACATTTCCTCAAGTTTCAGTGTACTTTAAACATGCATTGAAACCTGAGGGAGCTCTTTTGTAGTTCTCCTCTTTCTGTGCACCTTTCCAGAATCTGTAAGTGAAAACTGCATACGTAATATATTAATTTCCTGATGTTTGTTGTTGGTATTTTTTCTGTTGTAAGTAACTATACCGAAGTGTGCCTTTTTCCTGAAGCACCAGCCCTGGGAAATTATACCTTATGGTTCAGCTCATAATTCCCAGGTCGGCAGTCAGCATGAAGAGCAATGCATCCTCAGTATAATGATAATATTTTTTTGGTCATCAGCTGTAATTTTTGCTACAAATCTATAAGCAGGCAACGAGGTTCCTTATTTTCAGTTTATTTTCATGTTTCAAAGCCTTAAAGCTAAGAAAAGATCTTAAAATAAGTTATGATTTTAAAACAGGAATATCACTCAAATAAAATGTGAAGAAATTATGTAATTCATATATGATGTGGTAGGTTGACCCTGACTGGATGTCAGGTGCCCACCAAAGCCACTGTATTGCTCCCCTTAGCAGGATAAGGGAGAGAAAAATGTAATGAAAGGTTCATGGTTTGAGATAAGGTCAGGGAGAGATCATTCACCAATTACCGTCACAGACAAAACAGATTTGACTTGGGGAAATCAGTTTAATTTCTTACCAATCAAATCAATAAAGAGTAATGAGAAATAAAACCAAATCTTAAAAGACCTTCCCTGCACCTCTCCCTACTTCCCAGGCTTCACTTTACTCCCTATTTCTCTACCTCCTTCCCTCCAGTGGCACAGGGGGATGGGGAATAGAGGTCGCTGTCAGTTCATCATGTTATCTCTGCCGCTCCTTCCTCCTCAAGGGAAGGACTCTTTACACTCTTCCCCTGCCCTAGTATGGGGTTCCTCCCACATGTTACAGTCTTTCATGAACTCCTTCAACATGATGCCCCTCCCATAGGAGACAGTTCTTCATTAACTGCATGGGTCTTTTTCCTGGTGTGCAGTCCTCCAGGAACAGACTGCTCCAGTGTGGGTTCCCCATGGGGTCAGAAGTCCTGCCAACAAACCTGCTCTGACATGGGCTTCTCTCTCCACAGGGCCACAGGTCCTGTCAGGAGCCTGCTTCAGTGTGGGCTTCCCATGGCATCACAGCCTCCTTCAGGCATCCACCTGCTCCGGTGAGGAGTCCTCCACAGGCTGCAGGTGGATATCTGCTCCACTATTAACCTCCATGGACTGCAGGGGAATATGTTCTGGCACCTGGAGCACCTCCTCCCCCTCCTTCTTCACTGACCTTGGTGTCTGCAAGGATTGTCCTGTACCTGGGCTGAGGCAATCCCAAGCACAAATCCAAGGCTGGGTGGAGAATGGATTGAGAGCAGCTCTAAGGAGAAGGACTTGGGGGTACTGGTGGATGAGAAGTTCAACATGAGCAGACAATGTGCACTTGTAGCCCAGAACACCAACTGTATCCTGGGCTGCATCAAGAGAAGTGTGGCCAGCAGGTCAGAGGAGGTGATTCAGCCCCTATACTCTACTCTTGTGAGAACCCACCTGGAGTACTGTATCCAGTTCTGGGGCCCTCAACATAAGGACATGGACCTACTGGAGTGAGTCCAGAGGAGGGCCACAAGGATGATCTGAGGGCTGGAGCACCTCTCCTATGAGGACAGGTTGACAGAGTTGGGGCTGTTCAGCCTGGAAAAGAGAAGGCTTCAGGGAGATCTTATAGCAGCCTTCCAATAACTGAAGGGGACCTACAAGAAAGCTGGGGAAGGACTTTTTACAAATGCAGTTGGTGATAGAACAAGGGGAAATGGGTTTAAGCTGAAAGAGAGTAGGTTTAGATGAGATATTAGGAAGAAATCCTTCACTGTGAGGGTGGTAAGACACTGGAAGAGGTTGCCCAGAGGAGTTGTGGATGCCCCCTCCCTGGAAGTGTTTAAGGCCAGGTTGGATGAGGCTTTGAGCAACCTGATCTAGTGGATGGTGTCCCTGCTCATAGCAGGGGATTGGAACTAGATGTTCTTTAAGGTCTCTTCCAACCCATACCAATCTATGAACTCTGATTCTCTGAAAAGATCTGAAATGACAGACTTGATACATAAGAGCTTTCAAATGAATTGGCTTGCTAAAGTTTTCAAAAAGCCTGTATTATGCTTTCATTTTAAATTAGTTGCTCTACAAGTTCTCTCCTCAAGCACAGTCCTTTGAATTTCTCAGTAAACAAGGATGCACCTGACAAAAGGATGTGGCTAGGGGTGTATCTTCCCAAAGATGCTGACATTTCCCTGACATGTTCTGTCCCAGTTTTATAAATTAGAAATCTGGTCATTTCAGATTAGTCTCTAAGCAATGCCAGCTGTCTCCCTTTCTAACACTTCCAAGATGCTTTGAAGCTTTTTCTGTATTGTACGGGTAACATCACTGCAGAAAGATATTAAGAATATAATAGACGAAAGAAGTTACACAGGCACACATAACTGACTATGGCAATAAAAAATATTGCCTACTCTTTTCTAACAAAGTCGATATTATTTTCTTTTAGATTTAAAAAAAACAGACTCAAAAAGAAACAAAGTAAGGCTAGAATACCTTTGCTGCTAACTTTCTACATTAAAAGCAGAAAGTCTATATTGTGAAGTGACTCTTCTGTGGCTGTGTATGGTATTTGCCATACCATGCCACTTAAAATAAAATAACCCCTTCTTTTTGGACTTCAAGTAGTTTGCTTCTCCTAATCATGAAGGGAAAATTGGTGTTGTAGAAAAAATAAAAAAGATAATGCAGATATGGAAGAAGAATGAAACTTCTGGAGAATGATTGTTTACTTCATGTTGATGTTGAAATTCTTCATGCACATTTTCCAAATAATTCATCTGAATTATTTGCTCAAAATTAACACTAACATGGGAAATACAGTCACAAAGAGAACCACTGGATGGAGCTGTTTGTTATGACTTTTATTTTACTCTGGGCTATTAGAGACCCTTGGGTACAAAAAAACTAACCTTGGGAATGAAAAAAAAAAAAAAAAAAGAGAATGAGAATGAGGTACAAATGATATGGGAAATATATGGAAACCAGGACCTTATTAGATAAACTATTGAATCAAGATAGCTTGGCTGAAGGGGACAGGACAGAGTTTTTGAGTATTCTGATAAATAAAGCTGAGGACAAGTAAAACAGAAGCTGGGAGTGGGGGAGAAATCACCTCAAAAATTTGCCTCAATCATTGCAGTAATATACCAATCAGGTTTGTAACTCGATGTCCAGTGCTTAAGTGGTTAAGTGTTTATATGTATTTCTTTAGCTTTGCCTTCTTTAAAAGGTTTAACACTGGCAACACAATCAAATAGACACTTTTTATTGACAGGAAATGAATGCTAGGAACAATAATGAATGATACATTTCAAAACAGCACTAAAACCCACTTCACTAGGCTTGCCCATCTTTTCTAACTGTAGTGTCAATTGTTTAAAATAAAAAGGCAAAATCTGCAATGCAGCAATAAACTGTTAATCATATGCTCATTAGTACTCAGGGAAGTTTGGTTTTTGTGAGGCAAATGATTTCTTGGTTCATGAAAGTGGTGGAAAGCTAATTCCTTTATTCATTTGTTTCATCTGGCTCAGAGCAAAGTGTGGGAAGGTAATTGTTGTGAAAAATAAAGAGAAAACCCTAGCAGAACCTCTAGATAAATTCAGTTTATTGAGTCTCCCCTTGAGTTGTTCAAATAAGACAAGAATTTAATGAGGAATTTAACAGAATCATTCTAAAAGTGGTATGTTAATTCCCACCACAATCACTACTGCAGCTTTAAAAAAGATGTGAAAAAGCAAGTCTTGAATAACAAAACAATTAGAGAGATCGTTCAGAGAGGTGTTAATGGTAATTAAGGGCAAGCAAAAATAAACTCTAAAAACAGAGAGCTTTCAATTGAAAATATCTGAACATTTTTTCAGGAAAAATAATTAAAAAAAAAATGGAACCTTGTTAAGGGGTTAGTGTCAAGATACAGAACCTCAAAAAATAGCCTGAAAAATATGATAGTCATTGTCCATATGTCTATTGTACCCTTTGATAAAAGGAAGGAGGGGTTAAAAAACACAAGATGGCAAAATTGAAAGAGATAAGTCTCTGAAGAGATCCATAAAATATTTATCGAAATCTCCTCCATGTACTCAAGAAGCACCCTGGGCTAGTGACAGAGATTAAATGTTCAACATCTACATTAAGATATGCTGATGTTTTAATGTACTGAATATTGATTGTATGTTGAATCCTAGCAGTTTGTTTCCTGCAGTTGCTCACAAGAGAAGGGAGAAACTAAAACACCACAGAAGATTCATGTACACAAAGTAGGGTGTTAATGGCTTTGCTCAAAGCAGAACCTTCTCTTCAGCCTGTGTATGTCACTAAAAATGTCTAAAAGCCTATCAGACTTGCTGAACATTTTTTTACTCATGAGGGTTGAGAAACTTCAATATTGAACATACGTTTACTTTTAGGATGGGAGCTTCTAAATGAAATACTAAGCTCTAAAGATGTTTTATAAGGCTTTTTCTTTTGTTTTAGGTCTTCTTTCAGCACTTGTGAAATAAAAATTCTGATTCAACAAAATTAATTATTAGCATGGCTTTGCAACCAATAAAGGTATAAGAATATCATAGTTCATCTTTTCAGGCAGATATTCCCAGTACCGTCTTAGAGCATTATCAACACAATTCCCTTGCACCTACGAAGCTTTCAAACATAAAAAAAATCTCCCAAGATCCACAATCTTCTTGACATTTTCTGAAGGTTAACAACAGAAATCAGTTGAGGAAAGATGGCTAGCCTCTTCAGTTTCAAGAAATATTTATATATGGTAAACCCATTAGCAAAGAGCTTTGTCCAGCAAGCTGTTGCTCTCAAAAGCTGCAAGTTGAATTTAGCCTGCATGAATGCTTCAGACCACCTTCACTTTCTACACACTGAATCTTGTCTCATCTTCCAGGAATCATTTGGACTTTGCAAAGTAGGTTTTTATGGCTGGACAGATGGCAGGTCCCACAGTAGTAATTCTGTCACAGCTAGGAAATAAAGGAAGCAGTCCAGGATGATGGGGGAGCTCCCTTGTATTGGGCACCCATTGTTCCCATTGTTGCCCATCCATTGCATCCTCTGGTTCCATCCTGCAGCAGAGATAGATGCTTTTATAGGGCAGAGGCTTCAGAAAGTGATACTACATATTTCTGGGTGGTTTAAAAGACTGTAAATCTTACTCCCTTACACTGCTGGAGGGAGCAGTAATTCAATAAATTAGGGACTTTACATAGATCGTAAGCAGGCTTACTGGAGTTCCATTATCTGTTGTGTTTATTGGGAAAAATTTAATCCTTTATATTGATCTTCTTCCAATATTTTTAAATTCAAAAATTTAAAATTCTTCCAAATGTTTGTATGTGCCAGTAATGACATCAGTGTACAGCAACATGCTTGAAGGATCAACACCCCATCTTGTGTTGACATGGTCAATCTTTTGGGAGGTAGGAAAGTGATCTTTTAACTTAGATATCTGTTTCAAAGCACCATTTTCATCATGTTTCAAAACATCATGTACTTTTGAAAATCTGTTTTCAACATGAAAATGAACTGATTTTTTTTCTGATAAAAAACCTTTTATAGTAAATATTTTTTATTACTTATCGCAATGAAGGGCATCACTAGGCCAGCTGTTTATTCTCTTTGACCGAAGTTGAACTGGAACAGTAATTCCAATAAGTCCTGTTGATTTTTCTACAGAAAATGCCTTAACCCACTTCAACTGAGATTTTTGTGAATGATAGTCAAAAAATAGCAAAGAAATAATAAAAAAAATCCTGGCAAACATCACAGGAGAAAGGTACACATGTAGATTTCGTGATGGAATATTTCTATATGCTGTCCTATCACAGTCTAGATAGTCCCTAAGGATGTTTTTCACAAGCTGTCTTCTCAGGTGGAGGGGGTTTCAAAACTGAATAAGTTATAACTCACTTATCTGAATGGTATTCTCACTGGAGATATCAATGCAGTCTAGTCCACCAGCTTAGCTGTTCTCTAATCCATTTCACCCACAATGAGCTGGCTGATCAGCTTAAACAATGTCTTTGTCCAACTGTTATTTTGACTAAGTGTCTAATGAGCTATTAAGTAAATATTTGAGCTTTCAGACCTTCAAAACAAATTAAATACTGTGGTCAACAAAAATATCTTCAGTCATTTTTCCTGAGAGATGCATTCATTTATTCCAGGAGCTGAATGCAGTTCTCAGTAAAACAATAAAGTGGTCTATAGTTACAGGATTTACTAACTCCATCAGTCACACCTGCAATGAAATGATCCATTGCCTACCCATCCAGAGATCTAACTACCTACTATTACTGTCACTCATTTTTTGAAAAGTCCTCCTGGTAACCAGGAAAAGGTCATGCTTATAGACCATGCCTTTATTCCACAAGCTACAATTTACTTTTCTTTATCTTTTGGAAAAAGGGAGAAATAAACAGTAACTAGCTCATTTTGGCTGTTTGAAGACTTGAAATATTAGTGCTTTCTTTACTTGAGATGTTCAGTCTGCAAAAAGAGAAGACTTGGGTGTTTTATTCTCTTCCCTGTTTCAAATGCTCTGTGGTGCTCATTATTTAAAAAAACCCACAAAACCCCCCAAAAAGGAAGTTAGTGAAATTAAAATAAATAAAATCCACTAGCCAGAAAACATAGTTTTCAATCAGGTTTCTGTAGACATAGATAAAACCAGGAATAAATACCCTGGTGGTATTTAAAAGACATGTAGATGTTGTGCTTAGGGACATGGTTTAGTGGTGGACTTGGCAGTGGTAGGTTAATGGTTTGACTTGATGATCTCAAAAGTCTTTTCCAATCAAGATTATTCTATGGTTCTATGAAAGGCAGAAAAAGGGAGATTTAATTCTAGACAGGCTTAAAGAGTTGGGGCTGCTCAGCCTGGAAAAGAGAAGGCTCCAGGAAGATCTTATAGCAGCCTTCCAATAACTGAAGGGGGACCTACAAGAAAGCTGGGGAAGGACTTTTTACAAATGCAGTTGGTGACAGAACAAGGGGAAATGGCTTTAAGCTGAAAGAGGGGAGGTTTAGATTAGATATTAGGAAGAAGTTCGTCACTGTGAGGGTGGTCAGACACTGGAAAAGGTCGCCCAGGGAAGTTGTAGATGCCCCCTCCCTGGAAGTGTTTAAGGCCAGGCTGGATGAGGCTTTGAGCAACCTGGTCTAGTGGAAGGTGTCCCTGCTCATGGTAGGGGGGTTGGAACTAGACGTTCTTTAAGGTCCCTTCCAACCCATACCATTCTATGATTCTATGATTTATAGACTGAGGATTTCTCAAAAATATTTGTGATCACACACAGCATAAAAACTTAGAGTATAAACTCGAGTTACCTCACACTGGGCAAATAGAATGGATTTAAAATCATTTTTTTTTGGCTCTGTGTGACATGGTTTAGCAAATTTTGTAGGCATTTCCTGAGCTACACACCATCAACTTATGTTTACAAGAGAATGTGTATGTATTCATGAATGATCTGGAAAAATGTAAACAGCTATGTGACACAATTTATTCACGATACTAAGCTACTCAGTACAGCATTCATATTCATATTCAGTAAAACTGACTATGAAGGACTACAGAAGTATTCTACAACTAAATGACTGGATGGCAGTAAGGAATGGAAAAGTCAACATATGAAAAGTAAAATAATACAGATAGGGAAACTCCCATCCCCAATTCTACTTTTTTGCATACAAGGTTGATCTTGTTATTTTATCTCTGCAAAGAGACCCTGGTGTTAGTTTCATATAAGCACTGACTCAAGAATAACTATAAAAGTAAAAACAAGTTAGAGTGATTCAGAAAGCAATAGGTAACAAAGCAGAAAGCCTATCTGAGGATAAACACTCAGTGGGGTTTCACCTTGAAAATCGTAGGAGATTTGTTTCCTTTTTCTTAAAAGACATATACTAAATCTTAAAAAGGCACAGAAAAGAGCATCAAGGTTCACACTGTACTGTTACAATTAATTGTGAAATGAGATAATTCTTTCTTTCAATTCATCCTTTGGAAAATGACATCTGAAATTTAAATTTCTCGGAAAAGTTTTACTTATTTTTTGTTAGCATTTACTGAGTTAACTCTTACAGAAAAAAATTAATTTTTGAAGTTCTTATTTCTGTCTCTTTTACAGAAAGTAGAAGACTAGATGATTAATTTTGCAAAATCTTAGCTTAAGTCCTTCATATAAGCTAGTTAAAAGCTAACATGACATTCCTGAAATTTTTTAAGAAAAAATGAATAGAAAAGAGTTAAATAAGATTAAGCCGAATACTAGAGATTTCAAGAGAAATGGTAGGAATGCAAAATCATTTTTAAAAAATATTCTGACAAATTTTCAATGGTGTGAGCTGTACCATCCATTTGTATTTCAGAAAGGACAGAGTGAAAAACTAAGGATTCTGGAAATATAAACTGAAACACTCCCTGCCCCTAAAGAAAAAAAAAAAAAAGATAAAAAACTAAGAAACTTTACTTTTACACTTACAGAGCTGTCTCTATAGAGAATATAGGCTTGTTTTTAGCTCTGCTGTTACCATTATCTAAAAGATTAAAAAAAAAAAAAAAGAGTAAAAAATGCAGTTCTAATCTTTCTGCTTTTCCTTATGCAGTTGTATTAAGAATGTGTTAACCATTCCATTCCGACCTAACACATCTAAATTCTAGGGTTTTTTAGGAGTATTGGACAAATAGGTGAGCTATACTCTGAAAATCTATTGTTTAAAGTTCTACAGGTAAGAGACATTTTACATTTTAATTCTTACATATGAAAAGAAAGATCTTTATAGGATTTTTTTTTTTTTAAACTTGGTGAAAAAAATGACGTTATTGTAAAAAAAAAAAAAAAAAAAAAGAAAATTCTGCCTTGGGTATGAATAAGTGTCTTCTGGTGATGTGAAGAGCTCTGGGTGCATGTCTAAAGAGAGGATTTGTTCCATAGCATTTCAATCAAAGTAAAATAACCAGACATGTTATTCTGTAATGTATTTGAGTTGCTGTAATTATACATAAGGAAGAGTAAATAATGTCAAATCATTTTTGTTCTCAAATATAATAACTATACCAGAAGTACCTATCAAAGCAAAATACACTGATGTGAAGCTAAAGTACAACAATCTGGAGCTGTTGTTAGATGAAGTTTTTGCAACATTGACAGTCCAAGGATAGAGAGGTTCAGGTGAGATAAGAGTAAAAATGATAAAAAAATACTGATACTTTAATATAAATTTTAATATATTATAAAAGAAAGACAATAATAAAGACACAATCACATTGCAACTTCAAAATGTAACAGCGTTTGCTTGTACTATCACATTTTTGTACTTATAATCAGTTTAATCTTAATTCACATTTATGTAATTGTTTTACTCTTTGTCATGAAAATAAGTAAATTTGATGTTATCTTTGTTTCTTAAATGGAAATAAGACATTCATTTTTTCAAATTTTTATATATGAGAATTTTATTTTGGCATCTCTAAATGATGAGCAGTAGCGTCACACAGAGCGGTT
>NW_010311192.1:69780-72670 GCF_000700745.2 Antrostomus carolinensis | reverse complement strand
TTCTAATTCCTCTGCTGAAATTATCTATTCAGAGTCTCTTTCAGCTACCTGGCACTGCTACAAAGGGAACACGCTGGGTTTTTTTGTGTCAGGACAGTTGTGGATATTTCTGATGGTCTCCAGTCTTTCTGTCTGTTTGTCATAATGATATACATACTTAAATAACTACATGTTCATAAGTAAGCATAAAAAATTACTGTTTGAATTTCAAATATTTATTAATGTGAAAAATTTATTAATATAGAGAAAATAAAATTACATATATTTTTACACTTTTTTTTTTTCCTTCAGAATATCACCTTACTCCATTTTATGTTTTTTGTTTTTTTCTTGAAAAGTCTGTACTTTAAAAATTTATTGTAATTTGAATTCTTAATTTCTGGATTCAGCATGGAGTTAAAAAGACCATTTTACCTGTCATTTTATGTGTTTTATCTTAGTGCTGGTTTATTCATTAACTAATCCATTGTATCCATTTTTATGCAATGTTATTATTTTGACCTAAAACAATGCTTTCAGAGTTTGAAAATAACCATGGTATACATTGGTTGAACAAGAGAACCCTTCCTATTTTCTGTACGTGGGCAGTGAATGAATAGTTATTTTAGATGTGGTTTGTTACTTCAGCATAATATTGTTACTGGGTTGCTTCTAAGCCTTACTTACCAGGAAATTTTCCCACTAGCAACTTAAAAGACTTCCATGGTCCTGAAACAAAGGTTAGTTTCCACCTTCAAAGGCTAGACACCTACTGTAAGTGCAGATTTTCAATACTCTTATTGCATATTTTTTTCTTTTACTGCAATACCCCTGTCCTAAATACTTGCCTCTTTTTTTTTTTCCTTCCCCTCTCAATAAGTATTTTAAACATTTATTTTTATCATGTCTCATAGTTGTATTTATAGTTCCTTGACCAGATCCACTAGTGTCCAGATATAGGTCTGAAATGACCTCATGTACCAAGTTTTTTCTCTTTGCAGAACTGATTGAGAGAAATGGCTGTGACTGAAGATCACTTTCAGATCATGACAATTGAACATGTGAGATGTCACCAGTATCTCCTGAGGCTAAGGGGAGGAATTCCTGAGAAGTTTGTCTTGAAGTGATTAAAATGCAATGTTTGCAGACAATTACTTGCGCAGTGAAAAGGTAAGTTATCTGGTAACAGAGCCCAAAAGACAACTGTTTAACCAGTGATTATGAACCTACATCGTATGATTGAATACATTTAGTTTGCATTTATTTGCAGCAATGACTGAAAAATTAATTTTGAAATTCAAAGACCTGCAACTGACAGCTTTCTAATCATGACTAATGTGATTACATCAATTTGTCCCCCCCAAAATTTCTTGAATTCCAGACTTATTCTACTTTGTGTCTTTATACTTACTTCCAAAATTATTTTTGCCTCTAATTAAAATTTACAAAAATATTTTTGTTTGCAGTGTCATTCTGTATATTGCAAAAGTGATTCTGATCCCATTCATAGAAGCTGTGTTGTTATGCTTATAATTAGTATAAATTGTATTATATCATATTATATATGTATTATAATTATATCAGGAATTCACACAGGTGTGACTGAGAACAATGGATTTTGGTAATGAAACTTAGTATTTAATCAGTCTATAGCAAAAGTATGTAGAGAACTTTGTTCACCAATTTTACAAATCAGTAGCTAATCACCGAAGCTCTTCATTTTTCATAATTTCTTCCTGTAGCTCAAAAATATCTTTTAATATTTCCACTTATTTATTATTTTACTTCTATTTCTCTTTGTGAAGAAAACAGTGAATACAGTCTAAGGATCTTATTGCAGTCACAATGGTCTTGAAAAGTCATAGTTATTACAGGTGTTATTGATGATCTATGCAAGACCTGGGGATTTTATTCTTTTTGCCATTGAGTCTTGCTTTGAGTAAGATAACTTGCCATGTTTGAATTGAAAATAAATAAATAAACATGAATACTGTCTCTACTTCAACCAAAACGGATGGTTGTCATGCTCTGGTAGTGAAAAAAGAATAATTTTCCTAACATGAACACATCTAATCAGGTAAGATTAATATCCTGAATTTTTATACTGAGAAGGCAAGGTACCACTGCAGCATCAGTGCCTCCTGTCCCAGGTTCCCTGGGCAGCTACTGAAGAGTTACGCCATCTCTGAATGATGTGAGGAAAGGCAGCAGCATGTTAGGAATCTGTTCATCAGAAAAGGATGAGGAGTTGTAATGGGTGGAAATCTAGAGCCTGGATCAATATGGTACTGTTGCAGAAAAGAGGAAACACCTCCCTGGAATGTGTTTTCCTCTTGTCTAGGAAGGACCAGCAATGCCTGAGCTGAAGTACTTTGTCCTGTTCAGCCAGCGAGAATGACCAGAGCCCTAAGAAATGTGATCTACAAAGACAGATCAAAAAAATTGGGATTGTTTAGTTCGGAGCAGGAACGAAGACGTAAATACAGTTTCCTGAAACCAGGAGTCTCCAGAAATCCAGCATTGCTATGCGACTCTTGGCACAAGTTCCAAAATTTTCTGTCTTAGTATGCCCTGGATGTAAAACATACATACCTATACAGTAGCTTACTGGTAAGCCCAAAGATTTTCTTATACGTGCACATATCTGTGAATACATTCCTGCCGCTTGACAAAAGTATTCCTTTGCGTCAACTCATTGAAAAGTGAGACCACTATATTTTATTTATTCAGAGATCTTAGTCTCCTACTTTTATGACTGTAAACAACTATAAATAACATACAATTTTAAATTGAAGCTACTAATAAATATTAGAATTATTAAAAATATTTTGGCTATGAACTGGAAATTAGACAATCAAAAGGTGAATGTGGGAAGGCAAAGAGAGAAGGAGAGAATATGTGAGGTTCAGCA
>NW_010311192.1:0-69767 GCF_000700745.2 Antrostomus carolinensis | reverse complement strand
AGCAGTGTTCTGACAAGAAAGTGATTGTGTAGGTGGACTTCTAGACTTCTCTGAATAATACCTGTATAGCTGGCTCCTGATGGGAATGACAGAATTCAGTTCAGTGTCTATCATGACAAGGACAAGGAAAAAAATAGTGAGAGAAGCAAAAAAAATTAAAATAAAATAAAAAAAATTCCTTAATCAACTTTTTAAACAAAAGGAATTGTTTTACAAAGGGCTGCCTATGAGATCTATGGAGAGAAGTGGAAATAAAATTTTATTAGATAAGACCAATAGTTAAAGCAAAATACAACACACTGGGCATTTTTTTGCTAAGATGTAATGGCCAGATTTTAGTGGGCACCCGTGTTATGAGATTTTTTTTTGGGTGTTATACAGTTGTATAGAACACTCATAGTACAGCAGAATATTTCAGAAAGCAACGATTAGAATTAAACAGGAGGTGATTTAGTCACTACTTAAGTCTATCCTTCATGTTCTTGAGAAGTTAGAGGTGAAGGTATGTACACACTCACATGTGGCCATTCTGAACTCTGAGTTACTCTGCTGGGATCTGTATGCAGTCTTAGGGATAAAGAGTGGAAGTATCTTAAGTATGTTCTGTAAAACTTAAAATCTGATGTAATTAAATATATATATAGCATATATATTGACTCTTATAAAAGTTACCCACATGACAAAGAGTACATTTTTGGTAACTGAATCTGCACAAGCTAGAAATTGGTCCCCCTTGTTTTAGGAGACCTTTGGAAGGAGAGTTGTAAAAAAATGAGGACTTCTTTCCATAATGTTATTATTAGATAATTCAGGTTATAATTATCATCAGCAGGATTCCTTTCAGTTATCCTTAAAAATTGAAATAGCATAGGAAGACTGACAAGTGTCAGTCTCAGTTCCAACAGAGATGGAAAACGTATGGTGTTATAAGAGGTTGTTGAGTTCAAGTGCTTAGTTACTTCTTGTTTCATTTCTCTTTTTGTGTATTTATATGGATACAAATATTACAATATTCCAAATAAAACTATATTCTTTTTTCCCTAATAAATTATGTGCACATCAATGGTGGAATTTAATACTTGCTGTTATCACCTTGGTAAACATTTGTACTTGAAATAATTACCATATGTGTGATACAGATTACTAATGTCAATTTAAATGAAATTTAAGAACTGGATATGTCTTCCAGATGAATTTTTCAGGAATACTGGTTCCTATCAAACTCCATGGAAATTAAGGATAATTAAAGGCCTTTTACATATGTGAAAATATGAATCCTTCATATAAAGCAGATAAATTAATTTATTAATCTCATTTGAAATTCTATATTTTTACCTTTTTTAAAAAAAAAAATACGGTCCTTATTTTGTTTATCCCCATGCTTCATTGTAATTTTTGGCTACTAGGAATTACAGGTTTTGGTCTAAAGTGTTATGAAGTGGGAACACCCTAAGAAGATAAAATATTGTTTAGGGAGTGATAATCTCACTCCACAGGAAAAAAAAACCACAAAACCCTAAAAATTAAATCAGCTTTAAAAAAAAAAAAAAAAACCAACAACAACAACAACAACAACAACAAAAAAAAGTTAAGCAGGCATAGAAAAACACCATTCCAGAGTCTGCATTACTTCAATCAATCAATTAACATTCGGTCATAAGAGAACTGGTGATAAAATACTTTCACCAAAGTAGATATATTTGTCCATTTTTTGCATATTGTTATTTATTTAAGTTATATAAATCATTCTTTACTCAGTACAAACAGTGGACTATTTAGTGAGCACATATGGCTCTGTCTTTAAATTTGGTTTGTTTTTTGTTTTGTTAACAGTTTTATACAGACAGAACAGAGAAGTTCTACCTAATTCTGTCAGTTTCAAATTTTTCAGTGTTTCATTTTCCTTTATCCTACATATAAATGCTACCACCTCCTTGTGTTATGTGAAAATTAATATAAATGTTTAGAAAGCATGAACTTTCTTTTATACTAGAAATAGTCTTCACAATTCTCTAAGCTGCATCTTTATCCTCCTGTGTCCAGGCTCACAGACCACTGGCAGACTTGAGCTCTTTGAAAGTTTTCACTTCAGAACACCAAGAAAAATAATTCAAGGACATGCGACTGCATTCACACAGAGTCAACTCATCCTTTTTAGAGCATATTATTTTTCACTCTTTTTAGCCTCATCAGGCTTGAGATGCTTGCTCACTGTACCTACTGCTCTACAGCTCCATGAAAGACTGAAAGAGTTGATGTGTGTCTCAAACACTGTAGCACAGCAAGTTCCGCACAGCAAGTTCTGCAGAACAAAGCAACAGCAAGAGGAGCAGTTAGCAGGATGTGGAAGGATAAGTGGATGCAGAAGGCCTGTTGGAAGATGCACAGTTCTGCATTCTGACTGTCAGGGCAAAACACCACCAGATACAGCCAAAGGTCATACAGAGTTCATTTGAGGAAGGGGCTCAATGACTACCAAGATTCCCTGACAAAACCCTCCAAGACCACCCTTTACAGTGGCGCCTGCGCAGAGGGCCAAGGGTTACATCAGTACTCGCTTGGGGGGCGGGGGCTGAACTGTATAAAGACACAAACTTGGGCAGACACGTGTGCGCCCAACCCCAGAGGACTGTCCAGTCTTGCCGTGTGCACATCCACCGCCAGAAGACTGCCCCGTATGTCTTGGGATCATTGTGGTGATGATATCTTTCCTTACCTCTTTCCTGTTTCTCTTTTCTCTTCTTTCTCTTCTTACAGGTTTTTCCAATAAGAGCCTACATTTTTCAACATTTTTACATTTTCCAAGTTCAGGTTATTTCCATTATAAATAAAACATTTATCTGATCTTTTGGTATCATTTCACCTTAATTTTTTAGCCTGAGAGAATTTGCAGAACTTCAGTCGCTTTCCTTCCGCCTCTGAGGTGGGATGCAACAAGCTCTCTCAGTGCTGTGGACCAAGGGGGTGTTTGTCACTAAGCTTTAGGAATGTATGGAGACTGTTAGGCCTCTGTGAACCATGGAGAGCATGAAGAGATAGTTGCAAATCAGCCTCACATATGGAATCAGCCTCACATTTAGTAGGACTTCGTGATCAGCTTGGTGCCAGGCTGCCTGGATGATGCTGGCGGAAAGCCGTGAGTACTGTGCGTTGCACATCACAATTCATCATCCCAGTCCCTGTTACCCTAGCTGAGAGAGTAGCAGCCAGTGGAGAGGTGACTGTAGCGCAATTCTGATATGTTTTAAACTGTCATTGAATCCTTCTACTCCTAGGTGCAGCACTGCTCTGCCAGTTAATCTGAAGGATACTGTTACTGTTACTTATTGGGTAGCTGTCTCTCAGTATCAAAGTTATTTCCTGAAAGAAGACAATCTTTACAAAACAGAGATTTCTTGGATGTAAACCTTTGCTGTACAGCAAAACAGAGCAAACTGATATCAAAGTGGTTTTGTATCTGATGACTGTATGCAGCAACATTGGGTTAGTGTGACCCCACACTGCCTTCATCCTGGTATAGTTTAGTGCCCACAAGTGAAACTGCTTCCAAGAAACGTGCTTTTCTTGTATAGAAGTATCACCTATATTTTACAGAACATACATACAAGTGTATGCTTTGATTTGGCAGATCCTCTTCCCATATGCTCAAGGAAGCTTGAAAGTGCTCTCATTTCCCACAGTGTTTTTGGTCATCTAGGCTGTGCTGGGAGAAGCACTACACAAGAAGCAACTGTGGAAGAGCTCTCATGCTGGCAAGCAACACATCCAATATGCAGAAATCACAAGGACTGTCTTTTCAGTTGAAAGAAACTTCCTCAGCTCCTTCAAAATGCCAAACAGCTCTCAGCTTGGCTTATCAGATGTTATCATTAGATCAGTCTGCTAAGAGGAACAATTTTAGTATGGCTTACAGAAACTTAAAAAATGTTGAGTATAGAGCAATTATTCCTCCTGATCTAAAATTCTCTTCCAATAAAAAACTTGCCACTAAGAAACCTGGAAAATCACTTTTTGTAATTATTTGTTTCTAACAATTTCTTATTTTTCGCTCTTCTAAGGAAGAGATATAACCCCAACTTTTTTTTCCTTTTTTTTTTTTTTTTTGGTGGGGGGCGGGGGATGGGCGTGGAAATATCTTGTCCAGTGAAGGTACTAGATAAACACTTTGATAAGTATTAATAAAGTAAAATAAAATCTTATTTATATTGGAAATGGAACAAACCTTCATTGTTTCAGTTTTGGCTGGAATTAAGTTTACTTCTGTAATACAGGACACTGGCATGACAAATACAAGAAAATCATTCACCTGCTCCACTTACACAGGAAAATAAAAGTATATGGAGTTCAGCGCATGTTGATATAAATTATACTAATTCATCTTTCAGTGGGATAATTTGTTTAGGTGACCATGTTTTCAAAATTCCAGTTGATGTAACATCCAAAGATGCATAAATATAATATTATGTACTGCAGATGTCCCTTGTGATAGCAGTGAAAAAACTAACAAAGAGCAATTATCTAAGCAGATGCATTTTATGAATAGAGCATAAGCCCTCAATTTGGAAACCATGATAAAATCCTCAGTAGTTTTCACAGCGTTTTCCTAATCTTCTTTTGACAGCAACGTGGTAGGAAATGCTAAATTCTATACCACGGTTACTAATTATACACCAGAAGCATAGCATTGCACATATTATTTTAGGCTGTGCTTTGCAGGGAACACCTGTTTGGAAGCTTAGGTTAGACTATAAAATCTTAATACTCACTGAGATGAAGATGTCAGTTTCAAAGATAATTCACATTTGAATAAAATAGTGTTCAACATTCAGACACTATCAGCAGAGATTCCTCTAAGGCTTAAGGACATACAGAAAAGACAGAACCTAATTGGAAATCAAGTCGGACTGAATAGTAAGTGAAAAATGTCAATCCCTTTTTACTAATCCACTTTGCTAATTTACCCTCTTGAGTCTAGGTCTTAAACTGACATATAAAAATATAGCTATAATCATTAAAATACCAATATGCATATTTAACACTAAGTATGAGTTCTTGGATTTTAAGTAACCTTAGCATAAATGTCTCCAATAAATGTTTAATTTAGATTTAGGAAGATAGCTCCTCTGCTAATTAGAAACTAATAGATTAATAAAAGTGTAGCTATCAAACATTAGTATAGAGCTTACAGATTACAAGTTCAGCTGCCATATAATCAGTTCAAAGTTATAGAAACAGTAAATGTAAGAGATCATGTCCTCAAGAATTTAGTTAACTTTCTTTATGTTTGTATACTTGTGTTTTCCATGACAGTTTGTCCAAAGCTTGAAGACCATGTTTCAAATAGTGGAAGAATATAGAAAGTCAGGGTTTGCCTACTCATGCTTGGATCAATCAGTATTTTGAAAAAGGCAGCACAATATATGGCATGCACTGAATGTACAATTAACCATTAGTACCTTGATTTCTCATTCAATACATTAATCTGGGACCTGCTCATTCAACACATTAATCTGCTTCTTAATCTTGGATCATTAGTTTATATCTTTTTTTTGTTTGTTTGTTTGTCTAGTTTAAGTCCAACTTCATTTTCTCATTATGTGCATAACTTGTTTTTTCATATAACTGCAATGAAAAAGCGTAATATGAGGTGATGCACAGTCAAGAAAGAGAGATACCTGCTCCTTATTCCCCATCATTTTCATGTCGGAAGGCAGCATAGAAGTGGAGGACAACAACATGTTAGAGCTGACTCCCAAGCATGCTGTGTTACAGACTGCAGTTAAATTTAGCCCAGTTTATCAAACACAGAATTTGTATCTATGTATATGCAGAGGATTTTCTGAGGCATAGCATGATTTAGAGGTAAATGCAACACACCCATGGAATGCAGTAATGATAGGGTTTGCAAATAACTTTCCTTTAAGGGAGAGATCCATAATGTGTTTTGCATAATGAGAAAAGATGACTCAGTTCCACTCACTATTAAGCTTCCAGGTGCAGTTACATTTCACAGTTATGCAGGGAATATGCTAAACATATATGCATAGACATATATATATCTATATACATATGGGGGTTAGGGAGGCCTTAGACTTACTGGACAGTGACAGTCAGGCCTGGTGGTGCCCTCCTCCACAGCAACATGTTTGTCTGAATATCTTAAAAAAACCTTTAAGTGTAAGACTTCATTTTAGGTTGCACACAGTTGAGTAATTGCATCTGAAGTTAGATATTAATTTGTTTCTGTTCTGGTACTTCCTGCTTAGTTTTAGGTATACTGTAAAGTATCACTTTCCTGATGATAAGCAGAACTGAATTATCCTTGTAGGGTAATTTAATGTTGAAATTATTTTTTCTCCTAAAACAGTCAGCAAAAGGACTTGAACTGGTAGTGTAATATACAAAAGGTGAGCATTGTTAAATGTGCAGTGGGAAGCATTCTGAAGTTAGCCCAGGTCTGAATGTGGACTTTACAGAGAGAGAAAACCCATACATTCCTTTTAATTTTCCAGTAACAACACTGAAAACAGCTAAAGGAGGATTTGCAAGGACGTTAGGTGCCTTTGACTTGCTTACACCATCTTCTGAGAAATCAAGAAATAGAGCAGAAGATTTTTTGTTTCCTTCCCTTTTCCTCACACTAGGCAGCACAACTGAACTAGTAAATGGATGGTAATGAAGTATGTGAAGGCAAACAGCTTGTTCTCCCACAAAGGAAAAGGAAAAAGGGACAGAACTGAGTGTCTCAGTGTTCTGGTCCCAAGACTCTGAAGTTTTGCCCAGTGTTGTAATAATAATAATAATATATTTAAAAAGTTTATAATCTGCATTTTAGCATTTATTTATACAATGATTGTATGACCAGAGGGAGCTTTCTGAGCTCCCTCTGGACCTATGTTTTTATGAGATCATGATCTTAAAACAAATTGCCTGGTTTTGTTGCCTTTGACCCAGCTAGGACACACTGTTTGATCTTCAGAGATTTATGCAACACTGGTATTTTAACCTAATTTTTTAGATGAAGTAGAATATTGTTTGGATCCACTTTCTTCACCAATTAATTTATTTTCCTTCACAGATCATCCAGAGGCTTATTTTTTTTCTTAGGCAGTTACGATTTGTACTCACAGAAAAGTATAAATAACCTGTATCCCTAAAACATTAGAGGTAATCTCAGCTATTTTCTTTGCAACAACTAGTGAATACAAAAGCAATCAGATTGTGTTATGATACTTCCCATAGGAACACCAAATGATGTTTTATGAATGTCATTAATATAATATGCAAATGAACTGTTTAGCTTTTGCTCCTTTATTTGGGTTAACCTAGACAATCAGTCAGATTTTACTAATGAGAAAGTTGATGATAGCTTATCCAGCTGCTGAGAAGGTCAACAAAATGATACTCTCCTCTCTCTTTTCACTTGGCCTACATCTAGAATACTGCATGGAGCAATTTTTTGACTGACTAACTGAAGTCACCTGTGGGAATAAGGGAATATGAAGCAAGTTGCTATAACATTTCCTACAACATATATTTATTATCATAATATTAGTTATTATAAAAGGATTTGTCTTTACTATATTTGTATTATTAAGGAGTTTTCAAAAATAAAATAAAGATAAATTGTGAAGGCTTCTTATGGTCAGAAAATGCATTTGATAATAAAGACTACTTCCTAGAAAAAAGAATTAAATATCAGCCAGTCTCTTCAAGGCAGAGTTGTTTGCTTTTCAGACTTTTTTTTCAATTATTCACAGTTTTCTCCCAATATTTTTTCCAATCACTTTTTTCAAAGGAACAGAGGTGAAATTTATGTTCAGGTCTTCCTAATTAAACTCTATACTGTTGCATAGATGCAGATAGAGTGTTAAAAACCCTTCTGATTTTTTGGGATCTTTGCATAAGACAATATTTCAAAAAGAATAGTTGCTTGTTGTCTGGATAGAAATATAAATCTCCGTTGCAAGGGTCCTTGTAACAGAATCTTCAGTTGAATCAAGATAGACTTCCTGAATCACTTTTCTACTTGGTTCTTGTACTCCAGCTGCCTATGGTCCTACATAACCATTCCAGCAACACCTGTAATCCATCATTATCAATTGTCTTAATCTAAATATAAAATATCTCCTAGTTATCTTAACTATGTGCTAAAGATTCTCTTATTTTATGGTTTCTGCATCTGCAATAACTGTTTGTACTTACAGTTATGTACAATTTGGTCAATTCTACAGTTCTGAAACACCTGAGGTTCCCTTGAACAGCCTGAGTCTCCACCCAAGATATTAATATGCATCTTTAAATATACAATTAGTTTATGTGCAGCAGAAGTTGCCTGAGGAAATCTTGAGACCTTTCCAAAATTCCTAACTGGAGAGTTCCTGTAGCAATTAGTCAAACATTTTGTTGTGAAGGGCGCTGGGAGGTAAGTCAATCACCTTGTCTCAAGTAGGTCCTTATCTCAAGCCAGTCCATTATATCTACGCAATATCTAGGCAGATACCATCTGAGGAGTTCCTGGACCAGGGAAATAATAACTTAGTGCACTGGGTGTATGTACAGCTTTTGATACCCAGTTACACCACAGTTATAACCTTAGGGCAAATATAAATTCCAAAGTTCTTGGTATGGTATGCTTTTCACTTAAATTTATGGCTTGGCACAAAAATTCCTTAAGGGAGAAATTAGAAAACAATGCTATGAGCTTTGCTTAGAATAACTGGGAAAAGTAAGTATTTTTAAATGTTGAAACTGAGAAAAAAATGTGGCACATTAAAAAAATAAATTGATCAGTGTTTATTTGCAATGAGAATGTAGCTGAGAATGCAGGAGCATCATGTTGTTTCTGAGCTTTGGAATGCAATATAATTTTATACCAAAAATTAATCTTAGGTGATTGTATTATACAGAAATGTCACCAAATGATGAATGCTTTTAAGAAGGTTTTATTCCAGGAAAGCTTGTATTATGACTTTAGTTAAAGGTAGATGGCTTAAGGATAGCTCAGCTAAGGAAAGAACTAAGCCAAAAAAGTCTGTGTGAGCCTGGAAGCTTCATTTTTTTATTAAATGTCATTCCTGTGAAATCTAAAACAATAACTTAATATTATTAATATTAGATTTCAGTATTATATATTACTTTTTTTTTTTTTTTTTTTTTTTTTTTTAATGGGACAATTATTCCTGAAGGCCTGAACCTTTGAACTGAAGTATGCCTGCTTGCCTGCACAGCTTCTCTGAAGTTAACTTCTGTAAGGAATTTCTGGGACAAATTCAGCCTTGAATGTACTGTCTGAAATTTCCTTTACTGTTCAAGGAAAATATAGCAAAGATGATATTTTTTTCTGTGAAACAATCATGTATTGGTCAGTGCGATGCAGCTGTTGTGGATTAACCCTAGCAGGCAGCTAAGCACCACAGAGCCACTTGCTCAATCCCCCACCCAGTGGGATAGGGAGAGAAGCAGAGGGTAAAAGTGAGAAAACTCATGGGTTTGAGATAAAGAGTGTTTAATAATAAAAAAAACCAAAACACCAAAACGAAGTGAGAAAACTCATGGGTTGAGATAAAGAGTGTTTAATAATAAAAAAACCCAAAACACCAAAACTCACAAAAATATAAAGAGGAAAATAACTTAAAGCAAGAAAAACAGATGATGCAAAAATCTCCAATTTCTCACCACCAACCAAGTGATGCTCAACAGTCCCTGAACAAGAGCAGCTCTAGCTAGCCACAACGTGTCAGTTTTATTGCTGAGCGTGACATCATATGGTATGAGATAACAATTGGGGTCAGCTGTCCTGGCTGTGTCCCTGCTGCACATCTTGTGCATTCCCAGTAGCTTACTCACTGGTGGGGCAGTATTGAACAAGAGCAGCTCTAGCTAGCCACAACGTGTCAGTTTTATTGCTGAGCGTGACATCATGTGGTATGAGATAACAATTGGGGTCCGCTGTCCTGGCTGTGTCACTGCTGAACATCTTGTGCATTCCCAGTAGCTTACTCACTGGTGGGGCAGTATGAGAAGCAGAAAAAGCCTTGACCTTGTGTAAGCACTGCTCAGCAATAACTTAAAGATGCCTGTATTATCGACATTTTTCTGGTCACAAATCCAAAACATAGTCCATACAATCTACTATGAAGAAAATTAACTCTATTCCAGCCAAAACCAGTACAGCAGCTTATAAAATCCCTTGTCAAGTTAAGTTTAAGAAGGAGGGCACTTCAGTAAGAGAACTGACCCAGCATGACTCCTGGAATTCATTTTGTCTCTACATCTTATTTTCAGCTGCAGTAAAACCTTTCTAAATTACCAGCAATCTCAGTAGCCTATTTTCTCCAAGACCTTTTACTCCTGCTTTAAAAAGTGAGTAGGCATTCCAGTTTGTTGTACCTTTCAAATTGCTATGAGAGTCCAATTCCAAATGACTAGGTTTGCAAAAAACTGTTGTTTTATTTCCTCACAAACAAGAGATTAAACCATTCAACATTATGTCGCAGGTAAAGAGCCAGAGTGAGTTATCACCTCACTCGTAAGAGAGATGTAACAATACATTTATTGGTATATAATAGTGAATTAACAAAGTTCAAAAGTTAATGCAACATTAATTTAACAAGTTTCAATGGTGAGGTTTACTTGATTATTTACTGCATATAGGACAGGGTCCGATAAAACTGTCAGGGAGACCCTCCCATTGTGTCTTGAGGTTTGCAAAGAATGACCTTGCTCTCTAAACTCCTCCTCAGAGAGGAGACTAGGTGTGATTAGATCCAGTCCTAGTCCCAGACTTGACCAACGGTTTATGTCTAAAGGATTATATATATGTGCAATCAATCTTTTGTATCACCTAGCTAAGGTTTTGCAGTTTAGCAGCTATTAGTCACTTACCGACGATCTTGTTGCACCAAGGAATCTCTCAACCTCGAGGAGTAACCTTGAGAGGCATCTCTGCTCAAGGGGAGATCCTGATGTGCAGCCCACTGTCATTTCAGGAGAACTCAATGGACCCTGGGCTGTGCGCTATTTATGGAGTAAGATGATGGACCTATAGTCACATATGCATACTAGCTGTATTTTGGTCGGTGCATACTCAGCAAGCCCTCTGCTGTTGGAGCAAGCTGCACAAGGTAACCCTTGGCTATTGTGTTGTTATCCATCTACCCTGAGCCAGATGCAGCTATGACAACCAGATAGCATCCATTATGGTCACCACTGTTGGTTATGACATGAACAGGGTTGTGGGAAACAAAAATCAGGTAGTGAGGACAGCAGTAGCACACTGTCACACATTAGTAGGGTCATAAAAATGGGACTATACTGTAGGTGTGGAGTTATAGTACATTGCTATCTGTAGATACATAGCAATAAATGCATCACAAAGTTCCCACATTGTCTAAGTCACCCAGTTTTCTTTGAACTAAACATTGTGAACTTATGTAGTAGTAGACTCCAGGGTAGTATCAGATCCACTCTTTAAGGTAAGCTAAACTTGTTTTAAAATTGATTGTAGTAATTGCAAAATATGTTCCTTAGATTTCTACAGCTTTTGTATTATGCCAAAAAAAAAGAAGAATGAATATATGATTAGTTATGAACAGTACTATTTATTTGATTTATTAATTTATTTATCATGAGGAATATTCATTTTTATTTTTAGCAAAGCTTTGAAAAGAAATCTAAGTATCAATCTTTTAAATATCTAAATTTTAGACATTTTTGAAATATTAGCATATTTGCTTCTGAATACGAACAATAGATTTTTTTTTGTCACGATAGAAAGAGAAAATGAATTGATTGCAACAACATCATTACAGATATAGTCTGCTTGTGCTATCAAAAATTACATAAAGTTATTTAAAGCAATAGATGTCACGCCTTGTTCTGATTTGACAGGTGAAATCAATAGGCATAAGAGAAGCCTCATTTTGTTTTGACAGCATTTTTTGTTCTGTGCACTAATGTCTGTTCGAATTTCTCCTTAATACTGTTGCTGTTTTTTTTCAGAAAAAAGGAACGACTCGCTGGCATCTTGAGGAGAGCTGGTTCTAGGTGCTGTCCTCGAGCTGTGGTGCTGATATGCCCTCTCCCCTTCTCTTCTGCTCTAACGCTGCCTATTCCAGGAAAAGAGCCAAAAAAAGATTTACCTTAAAAAGGCTGAATATTTTGTGTAATGATGAGTGGCTTCTTGGCTGACACTGCCTGCCAACAGATGATGAGCACTGCGCTTACAAGCAGGCGCTGCTGCTGAAATCTTCAGGTAACATGAAAACAGCTCTCAGCAATTCAAAAAATAATTGTCACTTCCTTCCTCTTTGCAAAAAAGCAGAAGGAAAAAAAGAAAGCCTCACAAGGAGAAAGGAAAAAAAAAAGTGATAGGCTTATTTAGCAAGTAACAATGTAATAATAATCTTTTCGTTTAGACTGATTTAATGTCCAATTAATTTAAGGTAAATTTTCAGAAACTAATTTTGGATGAAATTAACTTTTCTAATGTATTTGGTTTGTGTGGCAAGGCCTTAATAGCAAATGGGCTACAGAGGTGGCTTCTGTGAGAATCTACTAGAAGCTTCCTCCATGTCTGAAAAAGCCAATGCCAACCACCTCTGAGACAGACCCACTGATGACCAAGGCCAAACCCATAAACTATGGTGGAAGCATCTCTGTGATAACATATTTAAGAGGGTGAAAAATATCTGTACAACTGCATCTGGAGAGAGGAGTGAGAGTATGTGAGAGAAATAACTCTGCAGACACTAAGGTCAGTGAAGAAAGAGGGAGGGGAAGTGCTTCAGGTGCCAGAGCAGAGATTCCCCTGCAGCCCATTGTGAAGACTATGGTGAGGCAGACTGTCCCCCTGCAACTTATAGAAATTAATGGCAGAGCAGATATCAACCTGCAATCCATAGAAGATCCCATGCCCAAGCAGGTGGGTGCCTGAAGGAGGCTGTGACCCCTTAGGAAGCCCAACCTGGAGCAGGTTTGCTGACAGGACTTGTGAACTTGTGTGGGACTCACACTGGAGCAGTCTGTTCCTGAAGGACTGCACCCCATGGAAAGGACCCATGCTGGATTAGTCATGAAGAACTGCAACCTGTGGGAAGGATTCATGCTGGATAAACTAATGGAGAACTGTCTTCTGTCGGAGGGATCCTAGAGTGTGAGGAGGAAGAAGTGGCAGAGATAATATGTGATGAACTGACTGCAAGTGTCAGTCCCTGTTCCTGTATGACATAGAGAAAATCAAGAGTGAAGATGAGCCTGGGAAGAAGGGAGGGGTGGGGGGAAGGTGTTTTAAGATTTTGTTTTATTTCTCATTATCCTATTCTGATTTGATTGGTAATAAATTAAATTAATTTTCCCCAAGTTTAGTCTGTTCTGCCCATGACAGTGACTGGTGAGTGATTTCTCCCTGTCCTTATCTCAACCTATGAACCTATCATTATATTTTCTCATCCCTGTCCATTTTTGGAGGGAAAGTGATAGAATGGCTTTGGTAGGCACCAGCCAGGGCCAACCCACCATGCCTAGGAAAAAATGTGAGATATTCTGCCTCCTGTTAAAGTGAGTTATTCTGTTTCTTCTGTGCTGAAAAATCATGGTTATATTGATGTGTCAAGCTATGTAATTGAGAGTGAAATAATAATGTCACATTATTTTATAAAAAGCATAATTGAAAGATGTGTAACTGTCTTAATAGCATTGCAACTGAGCTCAAACCTAGGTGTTTGGTGAAAGTCCAATTAATTTAAGGTAAATTTTCAGAAACATTCAGACTGTAAACTCAGTTCCAAGGAGAGTGAAAAGTCTCATTTTTTTCCAACACATTTATGATTAATCTGGCAAGACAAATTTCTTTGGTTAGACATATTTTTAAAGCTATATACTTAAGCAATAGAAAATGGAAGTACTATGGCTACTGGAAAAAACTTGGTTGTGAGATGTAAAAATTATTATTGGTTTCTATTATCTGCTTTTTTATTTTTTATTTTTTTGACATGTCATAGAACACTCAAGATAAATATGGAAGCTAGCTCTTGGAAGTGTCAAAAATGAGTGAGTCTTCTGACAGGGGGAGTGTCTTCTGGGCATACATATGGGGCTTCACATAATCTTAAAGTCCTTCCAGTCCTCTTCCACTACAAGGCAAAAGATATACTGCCACTTCCAGGAAGAGTGACCTATGTGAAATAGCAATCACAAAATCTTCCTGTCCTGGTTGTGCTAGGATAGAGTTAATTTTCTTCTTAGTAATTAGAATAGCTGTGTTTTAGTTTCAGTGTAAGACTTGTTATGAGAAGAACATTGATAAAAGTACTACTGTTATCAGCTGCTGCTGGAGCTCAAGGTCATCATGTACGGCTGGTTCACAGCTGCATTAGGACTGGGAAGGAGAAGCGCAGTGAATGGCAAAACCCCAAACTGGCATCTGGATATGCCGATGAAATATTCCATATCATATTATCTTTAGTATATTAACCGGGGTTGACTGGAAAGGGGGGAGATTCTCTCTGGCTTTTGCTTGGGCTCTTGCTCTTCTGGGATTGCAATTTCAGTTCAGGATTGTTGCTCCTCCGGGATTGTTATCTGGGAATGAACTGGACTTAGTCAGCAGGTGGTGAGCAGTTGCACTGTGTATCACTCATTTGCATATTTTATTACTGTTATCATTATCACTACTATTTTAATATTAGTATTATTTTATTTTTTCTTTTATTTCTATTATTAAACTGTTCTTATATCAACCTACAAGCCTCCTTATCCAATCCTCTTCCCTATCCCCTGGGGGTGGGGGGGAAGTGGGTGAACGGCTGTGTTGGCTGCTGGCCAAGAGCTAGCCCAGTGAAAATATCACACTTCCCAGTCTCTCTCATTTTTATCCATTCCAGGCCATCCTCTCAGCCCTAATCATGTGGAATCCCCAAGGCAGCAGACAAATTTCTTTCATAAAAGCCATAGATGTGAAATCTTCCCATATTCGCTACAGCGCTCCGTAGTCCGCTTATTCTGCTCTTGGCAAAATAAATGCATAGCTTGAAAACTGTAGAGGGGGAAACAATCTGGTCACAATCCAGATATGGGATGAGTTGGGAATCCCTCAATTCCTCTGAATCTCAGGACCAAAATATTCAGAGAGGGGAAGAGAGGGCTCTGCACAAGATTCACAGAGATGGGGAGAAGTAAGGATTCAGTTCTAAGTCTGGTGGATGGACCTAGTATTAATAGCAAGCAAGTTCCAGGGCAAAGTAACACGTCCTGCACTCTGGGTGCCTAGCCTTCTGTAGATGAATGTGATTGTATCAGCATGTATACAACTTGTGTGATGGGCTTTGTTGCCATAAGCAGAGTTTGTCTCTGTAGAACGAGAGAGGAGAGGAGATAATTTTTTGACTGCTGTCAGAGTAAGGATAGATGCCTCCGTGGAGTGCTGCTCCAATGTTTATGAAGGATATGATGGAATAGCCTAGAGCCAGATTGAGATGTTTGCACACATTATCCTGTTTTCTTTGGACATAGGTACACTGACAGTGGTTATACCAGGAAAAGCAGTGAAAAGGTGGAGATCAAATTCTGATGCAACATTTCTGCCCTGTACAGCTCACACAGGATGTGTAATACTGTATTTGTCAGCCAAATGCATACTCCAGGAAGACCCTGTGAGTGTTAAAAAAATCAATGGAGGCATCCTTGTGGCCTGAGGTCAGCTCACAATGGCCGCGTTCAGAGGAGATAGCTCTCATTTGCTGTGAACTAGGGCAGTGCTCAGACTCCAAGCTGAGTCCGTGGCTGGGGAGTTGTACATTGACATAAAGATTATGCTTCCAAATGCTACATATTGTGGAAATCACTTCTGTAATACAGGACCCTTGCCTGAAGCAGTTTAATCTCCACCAGCAGACCCTGCAAGTGAGGTTCTTTCCTCACAGTGACCAGATATAGAAGGGTGAGGTGTAGCCTGTGATGGCTAGGTGTATGCTGAAGAGCGATAGGAGGTGGTTTTGACTGAAATACACTCATTCCTAGAACTCATACCGGAGCATTTACATAAAAATTATAATTTGTTTTCCACACCATCTTTTAATCTCTCCTAAGAAGTGGGAGTCCCTAAGAATTGATAATAACATTAAACCAGACTTCAAAGAGAATTTTTCCAGGAAAAGCTTACAATGCCAGAAAGAGACATTTCATTTGTGAAAATAAAACGAAAAACAAACCTCAACAAAAAACCAAACCAAACCAAACCAAAACATAATTTTATGCATTAATATTAATTTCATTAGTCCATTATCATATCCTGTCTTGTCTACATATATAATGAGCCATAGCACATGCTTTTATCAAGATTGTACCTTGTGTTTCAGATCCTGTATATACAATAGGAAGCAACTCTGTTTTGATTAAGGTCTCAGGGCAAAGGCAAATCTACTATTTGAATTAGAGTTACTTACATCCCTCAGTCTTTAAAATTGTAAGCAGTAATTCTTATAATTAAGATGTACTTCATTTAATAAGAATTCTAAATAATAGAGCTTCCACTGTATTAAGATTATTTTTTATTGAATCTTAATTATTTGTTTTTTAACTTAAATATTTTCCCCTTTCTGGATTTCAGCTACTAATATGCCTAGTTAAAAACTAGCGTTCTATTTATTGTCCATTAGAATCTACTGCTTTTTCTTTAATGAATAATATCCTGTTCTTTTCCTGTTCCCCCATTCTTTCCTTCACTCTCCCTTAGACAATTGATTCTTTATTGTTTAAACCTTACTGAATAATAGATGTTACTAATCTTGTAATTATTTTTAAATATTTAATTCTATATGTAACCTGGATTGAAAAATTTCTTATTGTAATGACACATATAACTGTCTTCATAATTCTTGGTGTACATGAATGTCATAATAACAAACCTATTTGAAAGTCTCACAGAAGTGTATTGTAAGTTCAAGACCAACTTCTTATTTTTTATTGTAATAATGTAATTTTAAGATAGTGGCGGTCATTCATGTACTAAATAACCTAAGTTACTCATATTATTTAATGCTATTTATCTTATGTAATCCAATGTTATCATTCTTTGTTGGAAGAATGCCTAAATATTGGAATTATATCAGTGATACTTTTAAAAATGTTACTTTTGGTTACAATATCAGAGTTCTTATGTTATCCATCTTTTCTCATGAAAGATGGATCTCATCTTGCTGATGGTTCTCTTGAAATCTGGCAGTTTAAAATCAATGGTATGTATATGCAGCAAAAGCTAATAAACCAACAATAAAGACAATATTGCAATTTTTGAACCAAGTCCTAGATCCACAGCTACAGATAGGGGCCATGCACCAAATGCCACACACAAAGAACCAAATGATGTCTTAGTATTATTTACCAAAACAACCTCAGAATAGATTTTATCTTTGCAAATTGTGGCTTACTCATTCACTGAAAGGCTGACTGCTCTACCAGGAGACACTTCAGTCGTAACTCTTAGAAAGGTTATAATTTCAAACTCTTTCACTGATTCAAGCTTGTACTGGAATCCTGAAACTTCTTTAAACCTGGTAAATAAATTCATACTCCATCAACCAGCTGGGGCCAAGACAGCTGGAGGACTACTTGAGGTCTGCATTGTCTGCAGTGTTGAGGCTCAACTCCTTACTCTCATTTCTTCCTTTCCTGATGCAGAATGTTTATACTGTATGGGGCAGATTGATGCATCTTTCTGTGAGGTCTCTCTCTGAGCTGAAAGTTTCCATGCTACTAATACACTGCAGGGACACCACAGTTTCAGCCTTATTTCTTCCAGGAAATAAATTATGACGGAAAGTTATATTTCTCCTCATTGGCCAAGCACTCATAGGAAGACTCTTCTGCAGCCCTGTCTTGTGTCTCTTTTGCCCAGCTCTGTTCTGCTACTATGGTACCTCTTTTATCCAGACCACTACCATCCATAAAAGACCACAACCCATTTAACTGCAAACACAGTAGCTACTTGGTTACACCAATGAGCAAAACAGACACTCTATCTGATCTCAGCTCTAAAGATGAGAAAAACTCAGTATTCCTCTGACCAGCCATGCCCTGACCCCAACTTGAGCACAAGGTCGTTGATGTTCCTCATGCCTTTTTTTTTTTTTTTTTCCTTTTCTCCATATTTAAACTCCTTCTATCAGATTCCTACGGTGACAATACTACTCCTGAAGATTTATCACTCCATGTTGCAAACAATACTGGGAGGTGGATATGATCCATGTTTTTTCAAGTCACCTCAGTAGAAGTTTGATCAGTGAGTCAAATCCCATTTCAATGTCAGTGTTATTATTATTTAAATCACATAATGTATGCAATTTATACTAACAGAATTTTAAAATTAGAGACATGTGAATCTGATCTATTATTTTATTGTGAGTCTAGAGTAGTCATGATATCTAAGACTTGATTTATAAAGCACCTGGTGTAGCAATAAAAGTAGTGAGAAAAAGAAAACCAAACCTAAACCAGGTACATCTCAGAGGTCATGACTGAGAGAAGAAAAAGTGTTTTTGTCTAAATAGCTCAATAAGCTTACATCAGATCAAGTTTCTTGTCTTCTTTCAGTTAGAAAGAGAAATCTTGGATCAACCCAGGCACACTAATGGATACTGTTAGTGAAATGGAAAAACATAGATCTTACAATAGATTTAAATGGGAAGGTCTTAGAAACACATTTCTTTACTATTTCTGAAAGAAGGTTTGGCTCCATTACCCTAGCATTTAAAAGAATGAACCACATTTTCTTCAGCTTAACTCACATGACCCTTTAACATCAATAAAGTTAAAGGGGCTTAAAGGAAGAACTTGATTCTACTTTTATCCAGAAATAATAGAGAAATAAATAATGAAACCTCTATTCATTGTGTTCACTCTGTCTCAGCTAATGAGGAGATGAAAGCTTTGATGCAGAACAGTAAATTCTTTTTGAATGAGAGTAGTTGGCACTGTACTTGTTCATGGATGACCTGAGAAGATTTCTATGTGCTGGTGTAGAAAATATATAGAGCAAAGCTGTATCTTAGAGAGACTGTTTCCCCCTATTTTACAATTCATTTCAAGGCTAATTAGCACTGTCTAATTTAAACACAATCAATAGTTTAGGTCTATTTTTTCATTATAACATTTAGAATAGTGATTTATATTTGTGATGATAAAAATTCACTTTAAGGAATGCCTTTGTAAAGCAATATTTTGCTCAATTAAAATAGGCTTTCTCTATTATTTATAAAACATAAATAAAAGATTAATTAAAATGTAATTAATTTTATCTACTTTAGTTATGCAAAATTCTCCCATAATTCAGAGTTCTTCCCTGAAGTTAAGTACTTCAAAATTCTCACCCCAAATAGAAGTAAACATGAATCATAAGATGAATAAAAGAGAATTAATATAAACTTGATGAACTTCATATCCTCCCACAAATTTTTCTTTGTCTTCAACTCTGTCTAAATGGAGAACTTGATGAAGAGCAAGTTATGATTTGTGGTTATTACTCCTTTACTAATAACTCTGTTATTACTGTACATTTTCCTGCCTATTTGGTGTAACTGTTTTTTTTCCTCCTGATAGTTAAATCAGTAGATCTAGGAATGTCTTCTTGTGTGGTATGTTAGAGTCCTAGTCTTTACTTTGATTTCATAAAATTATATTATTTTGTAAAATTATGTAAATTCAACTGGTTACCTGAATTTAGATTAATATGAAATAGAAGTATTATCTCACTTTAGGCTGGGAAAAGAACCATAAAAGCAGACTATCCATAAGTGAACAAACAAAACAAGTCTCGGGGAAATAATTTTACTTAAGTAAATTGTCAAAAGTGAAGTGAGAACTTCAATAGGACTTAGATGACTAACCACTCTTTATGGCTTTGACCATTTACCTCAATTAAACTAATTTCTGCATCACTGAACAAGATATCTTCAAGAGACAGAATATTCAAAGCGGAACAGCAAAGGAAATTTAAACCTTGCTGTCAGTAAGTATTAACAGTGCCTTCTGAATTTTCATCATCAGGGTCACATGCCAAGACTTTCTTACAGTTTTTCTATCCTGACTTTGAGGTGGTCCAGTTTAGAAAGTATGCAGATTATTTTCCACCTTACAAATAAAGATTCATGAAACATGTTTTCCCCTTTATAATTCAATAGGGGTGGGATGTGTACACTCTTGGGGACAAAGAAATAATTCTAAATAAGGTGACTGATTATTCTTCTATGTTCTGTATATAACTAAATTGACCATAGCTAATTTTGTTTTCACATGGTTGACAAGAGGGTAAGTGTTTTGAACCAATACATTAAATGTTCCACTTCATAAACTGGAAACATGCCTGGTGCAGCTGATTGTGCCAGCTGTCTGATCTTCAGTATAGGGCATGTGTTTGCTCTTTGTCTCATGGCATTGAATTAGCCAACTGTTGTTCCTTTTTGAGACAAATCTAATAAGAAGTATGATTAAAGGGACTACTTTATTTCACTGATTTTCACCTCAAAAGCATGCAGAAATCCCAAGCCAAATGAAAAAAATTTGCCCTGGGTTATCCTGTAGGTTATCAATCTAATTAAAAGCTGCATTATGAAGAAATATTTTAAGTTTTGGTGACCCAGTGCATTTATCTTTCCTTTCTGCAAGTGAGAATGTGAATTGCCGCAAATGTTACAAATGAATATGAGTAACATAATTTGAATCCTCAACTATTTATTTAATATTACTATTAACAAAAGATGACTCTGTTCTGAAAACAGTAAATCAGCTGAGAGGTGGCTGCATCAATGGAATTATATAAAGACACTTATAGGGCTTAAGGTACAAATCGGGCCTATTTAATTCCTGGCCTTTCCTAGCCACTGAGTTGACTCCAGTTCAGAGAGAAGAATTGGAAGCTTACAAAAATTATATTGGATAATGTGTTTGTTGAGAATTCTATCTATGGAGAAGCTTTTCTCGCTTTGAGAAGGGAAATGTGTGGTGTGGTAATTTCTGTACAATCACAACAGTCTGCATTTGAGATAGGAAAATGTTTTAGAAACCACTTTGTCCTTTTAAAAATCACAATTTTTTTCCCTTTCTGCAAAGAAAACCAACAGCATCCTGGGCTGCTAGCAGGTTGAGACAGGTGATCCTTCTTTACTAAGCGCTGGAGAGACACATCTGCTGAATCCAGTTCTGGGCTACCCAGTATGAGAGGCATGAAGATATTGGAGTGAGCCTAGTGAGGGGCCAAGAAATTGCTTAAAGGCCTGGAGCATCTAACATGCAAGGAAAGGCTGAGAGCTGGGACTCTTCACCTTACAGAAGAGAAGGCTCAGGAGATCCCATCCATATATATAAATACCTGATGGTGTGGAAGCAAGAAATTTCACTGTGTTCTTTTGAACATTACAATCTAGGCAATGCTGATAACATTTAAGTAGTTTTAGTAGGTATTTCAGAGCTCATTTTTTACATTTTTTTGAAGATGAGAATATATTGCTAGTCATTTGTCTATTTTCAGTAGTTATATTGCAGTTAGATATTTTGGGAGTCTGATAATGAAATATGCCTTATTTCATAGAAAACAATGAATTCATGCTTTTGAACTACAACAGCTCAGAGTAAAAAATGAACATTAAGAATGTACTTCTGAAGTTTAAAATTCAAGATATTCATGGGAAACTGTTCCATATGTTTCTTTCCTATGTTAGTAGAGGAAGGATGATTGCTAGCAGCCAGCTGATAGATAAACTGACGATACCTATTAGTGTTGATGCCAGCACATCACACCATCATAAGATTTCACTGACTAGATGATTAGCATGTTGCTTATTTTGCTTGCCGCAGGTTTATTGGAGAGAGACAGGGGAAGAGAGATTCCCTCTGAAAAACCAGTACACCAGTTTTGAGGAGGAACATTTAACAATTTAAACCCGGACTGCCTTCTAGCAATTTAGTTGCTTCCCTGCTGCAGTATCTCTCAGTACTTTCTAAATATTGTATGAAGTACTTAAAGGTGAGGACACAGCTGTTGTGAATACCCATATCCATGAATCATTATTAATGACGCTGCTTACTGACAGAGTTCTCTGGGTGACTATTGCACCTGCCTCAAATGGAACTGACAATCCCTTTAAAAATGCATCAGTTCTTTTCACTCTTTACATTGCGTAGGCTTATCAAACATTATTAACCCTGTTATTCCTTGGACAGACTGTAATAAATGCTCTAACACTTTTTCTTTCTCCTGGGGCTGCTGCAAAATTTTCTTCTGCAAACAGTGACTGAAACATATCTTTCAAATTAGAAGTCTAGGAAAGGAAGAAAGATAGCTGGAAATTTAGCTTGTCCTGAGCTTCAAAGTAATCACCTTTATGGCACCCTTTACAGTGGTAATGCTCTATAATACCTTTACATTTACTTCTGATATCCTCATAAGCCATATAGTACTGTCATGGACTAGATTTCTCAAGGAAAGATGTCATAAGATTGACACTAAGAACAAAATATGTCTCACCAAGCTTTTGGAAGCTAATGAAATCTGGATATTTTCCAGGCAAGACTTCCTGGGTAGATTATACTGAAGCTACCCAAGAAAATAAATAAAAAAAAAAATTAAAAAAAGGTGATAAGAAGTATTTCTCCTTTGTTACTGAAATTTAATATCTTTGGGGATTTTTAGAGCCTGCTTTTATTAGATTATATAGAATAAAATATTTGGTGGTTTATTGTCTGCTGTCTAGAGTAATCTTATGGCTGTCATAGGTCACAAATTCATGTCACTCACTGCCATTTGTTGTTTGCTTTAGGTTATTGCATGTTTGCATGTTTATACATGTTTTATATGTTTCCTTTTCTTTTTCTTAAATTTTTTTTCATTCAAAGAATTAAACTGACATTCTGTTGTACCAAATTAAGCTCTTGTTCTGTTTCTGTTTCAAGTTCCAATTTCTATTTGAAAGATTATGCTCCTTAAAAAGAGTGCCCAAAAAGAGTTTTACTATGAAAATGATTTTCTGTAATATTAGGGAGTACAGAGAACTGATTTGATGCCAGAGTAATCACTGCAGGAAAAGCAAAAGACATTTTAGTTGATACTGAAGAAACCCCAATTATTGATATTTCATCTTCTACCATTTTCAGTTTCCCTTACACTCTTATCTTGTAATGAACATGTAACATGTTCAGAATCTGGTTCAGTCTGTTTAATGCTTAGGTATGCACCACTTTCATATTTTGAAGTCACTCTGCTGTTTTCCAATTGTGATCTTTTATATTGGCTTGAGTAGCTTTGTACATTATGATTCTACAAAAAATTAAACTCCTTTCCCAGAGTTAGTAATTTCTTTTCATTTATCTTCTAGAGTAGAATAAAAGCTCTTAATGCAGTTAATTAATTCTTCGCATCATTACAAAATGTGATCCCCAAAGTTATTTATTGAACAAGAAGACTTTTCTCAGTCTTGCACAGATACACTCTCATGGACATTTAAGCTACATTAACCCAGTGGAATACAGTTTTTCCTGTCAGAAAGGTTTTGAAAGAGTGAGTATTGATGACAGTAATGTCAAAATCTCATGGGGAAGTAAAGCGTGATCTAATTAATAACTAGGACCTAGAATCGCATACAGACAAAAAAAAAATAAAAATTAATGGGTTGTAGAAACAGAGGACTCTGTATCACTTATTAAATATAATAAGTAGCTATCCAATGTGAAATATTGAACTGAAACTTTTTTTTGTAAAAGCTTAATTTTAACTAATTAAAATTTTCAAACAAAGTCTTCACAAGCCTTCATTCTGATGGAATATTATAGAAGTAAGGTGGTAGGAGATAGGGTAGCATAATCCAAATTACATTTTTTTTCAGACTGACATATTTAAAAATAACATATTTAGAATTTTGTAGAAGACCAGCTTCTGATATATAAAACAACATAACATGATGTAACATAACATAATGAACTAAGAGCAGATGCTTTGCATTTAAAGGCAGCTACCAAAAATAGCTAGATTTTACCGGACAATGAAGTAACATTTTTGTGTTGTTTTTTTTTTTAATTTATTTATAAGTTTTTAAAAATACAAAAATACAAGTATTATACTTTAGACTGCAAGAAAAGAACTCAAATTCTTCCCTTAACAATATACATGTGAAAAAAAAGACATATGCCACTTATGCAACTTCATGGAGTATGATATATATTTTGATATTGATATTTGAAAAACTAAGAAGTTGTTAAAATACCTATAAGATTATGTGTTGATTTAAAACAAAAATGGATTGCTGTACATATTGTTCTGTCTTCTTTGGAGATCTTTTTTTCATCTGTGTATTGACAAATTACATTTCTCACTTTTCTACTGGAGCAATATTTTTCTCAGAAAGTTGTATTTGCTAAGCATCAAATAGAATTCCAAATTTTGTTAATGTGGCAAGGTACAGACAAACAGTTTTACCTGAAAACTTAGACAGTCTTCCTATCAGTAGTTTTTATCCTACAGAACATGAACAAAATGTTACTCTTTTCATTAAAGCTATTTTTGACGCATTGAATGCTTCACTTATGAGAAAGTTTCGGCTATTTTTAAGCCTTTTCGCTTGAAATGGGATTTAAAGTCCACTGAGTCTGCTGACATTATACTTACGCACTGGATATGTGCGTGCAAGTCAAACTGGAGACATGTTCTGACAGACTATAGACTTATGTCCTATACTGGATGACCCAAAACACATCTGAAGATTACACAACACCTGTGTATGGTCAGGCATAGTCAAAGAAAAGTTTTGTTTTTATATGTTCTACAGCTTTTTAGAAAAGGAGGTTCCAACTTATCAAAAATTTTGGGAGCCAAGGAGCTTCCACAGACACGCAAGTAGCTTTTAATTACAGACTTTGTCTTTCAGGTGTTTTGGCATGCTACAGACACAAAGCAAGTTCGCTTGCTATGATTCCAGAAATGGTGGATAAGGCTTATGTTCCCAAGGTCCATGAGAATTTTAAAACTCCTCTCTGTTGAATTAAATGGTTCTATTAACAAATGCTGTCTAGGCATGTTTTTTGTTGTTGGTTTGTTGGTTTTTTTTTCCCTAGCACCATTGAAAATTATAAAAAAGCTCATTTTTGTAAAAGTGTATTATACAATCTCACTGTTGTGACTGACAATTGATCAAACAGGTTCTGATTAATACAAAGAGGTCCTAATTAATTCTACTGGTTTGTAAATACAACAGAAATTAAAGAGGTTGAAATTTTTTTCAGTTTTTGGTTTTTAGTCTTTTGGAGGTGAAAGGTTATAAATCAGAGTCAGAGTGCAAGGTTTCTTGAGAGCTGTGAAGTAAAATTATAACATACTCTGTGTATGGTTTTCCCAAATAATTAATACATACATGATTGCTTAATGGTTGGAAGAAATTCAGATTTAATGCTTTAACATTTTACCTGCAACAGAATTTAAAACATTTCATGAATTCTTATGGAAGGGAGAACCATCACTTTAGAAATCATATCTTCAGGATATTTCTATAAATTTAAGTGTGTTCTGACATTTGTTTCCACATTTGCATTACATGCATGGGATTTAAGAAAAAGCTTTCTGTATTAGAGGTGTCTATCTGGAAAAGGGTGCAGAATTAGCTTGGGTAGACAACAAGGAGGGACTATAGGGAGAACCAAGTGTAACTATTGCTGATGGTACAGGACTGGAAAAGCCACTTCCTCGTCTCCGACTAGGACTTATGGTTACCACGTTTTCAGAGTCAAGAATTCTTCTATCTGCCTGTCTCAAATTGCAACTTTAAAAAATGAATTTTACAGAAAAGACCACATTATAGCAAAGACACGATGCAGTTAATTGTGTTTTCCCATGTTACTCAGATGTTTTTCAATAACTGCAGATGTCAGTGAGTGCAGGGCACCAGCTGTTCTGGAAATCTGGAAACCCTCATGCCTGCGACCCCGAGCTCTCCAGCTGGCAGCTCTTTCCAGAGCAGCAGCTTCTGAAAGCACCAGGTCCCTGTCCCCAAGGCAGTGTACATGCAGGGACAAGCTCAGACCAGCAGACCTTGGGAGACTGGGCACTGTGTAAGCCAGCAGAAAAACTCACATCAGCAGATCTGATATTTCCCTGTTTGTCAAGAGAGATGGCAGCAGTGAAACGGCCAAATTCTACTGCTTCAGCATTTCCTGGTGAAAACCTGCTTTGTTCAAAAGTTCCCAACTAACTTACCTTCAACTTTCCTAACGTACTTCAGTTTTAGCCCAGTAATTTAGCCTGATGTCTCTCTTTTTTTTTTTTTTTTTTTTTTTTAATTACCAAATTAAATCAGGTTGGAACATGTTAGTATGTTTTTATTAGGAACTAGAAAGAATCTTGCTGCTCATGACTTGGATAGTCACACACTTTGAGGGTTAAAAAACTGGCTGGATGGCTGGGCCTAAAGAGTTGTGGCGAATGGAGTTAAATCAGGTTGGTGGCTGATCACAAGTGGTGTTCCCCGGAGCTCAGTACTGAGGCCAATTCTGTTTAATATCTTTGTCAGTGATCTGGATAACTGAGTGCATCCTCAGTAAATTTGAAGATGACAGCAAAATGTGTGGGAGTGTTGATCTGCTTGAGGGTAGGAAGGCTCTGCAAAGGGATCTGGACAGGCTGGATCGATGGGCCAAGGCCGACTCTATGAGGTACAACAAGGCCAAGTGCTGGGACCTGCACATGAGTCACAGCAACTCCAGGGAAGAGGGGCTGGAAAGCTGCCCGGCAGAAAAGGACCTGGGGGTGTTGGTCGACAGCTGGCTGAACATGAGCCAGCAGTGTGCTCAGGCGGCCAAGAAGGCCAACAGCATCCTGGCCTGTATCAGAAATAGTTTGGCCAGCAGGAGTAGGGAAGTGATCATCCAGCTGTATTCAACACTGGTGAGGCTGCACCTTGTGTACTGTGTTCAGTTTAGGGCCCCTCACTACAAGAAGGACATTGAGTTGCTGGAGCATGTCCAATGAAGGGCAACAAAACTGATGAAGGGTCTAGAGAACAAGTCTTATGAAGAGTGGCTGAGGGATCTAGGATTGTTTAGTCTGGAGAAAAGGAGGCTGGGGAGAGACCTTATTGCTCTCTACAACTACCTGAAAGGAGTTTGTAGCAAGGTGGGTGTCAGTCTCTTCTCCCAAGTAACAAGTGAGAGGACAAGAGGAAATAGTCTCAAGTTGCACCAGGGGAGGTTTAGATTGGATATTAGGAAAAATTTCTTCACTGAAAGAGTTGTCAAACATTGGAACAGGCTGCTCAGGGAAGTGATGTAGTCACCATCCCTGGAGGTATTTAAAAGATGTCTAGATATGGTCCATAGGAATAGGGTTTATTGGTGGATATGGCAGTGATAAGTTTATGGTTGATGATCTTATAGGTCTTTTCCAACCTAAACAATACTATTATTCTATGATCTAATAAACTTTTGAAGGCCATTTTTTCTTAGTCTTATTTTAATCCAGATAACCTGTATTCCTCCACTCCTTTCTACTTCTATATTATTTTCTTGAATGGTTATTCTTTTTTTAAATTTTTTTAGTTAGTAAACATAATCACCTAATATTACAAGTCTTGACAGTAATTTTTCTCCCTCTTTTCTGTATTACATTATGATAAATAAAATTATAAGTGACAAGACATTGCAGAACAAGGGAAAAAATGAATAGTATTTGCACAGGTTCCCACAACCCTTTCATAAGTGATTATTACAATCATCATGTATAAGGACTGTCAGTATTCCCCCTCCCCCACCCCTTGGTAAATTGTTTACGTTTTTTTGATGATTTACCACTTGTCTTGGGATTACTGGTTGATTAATTTACCTCTCTTTCCACAAGGGGGCATGTCAAAGCTTGTGTATCCATCTCACACCCAATATATAAATAATAATGCCTGAATAACATAAACTTGTAATTTTTTTTACCTTTTTTTAATCATAACTTAGTTTCCTTCTTCTTTTGCCTCATTCAGAATTACGGGTTCCATTTTTTAAGAGAGAAAACTATTTTCTTTCAGACATTATTATGATTCTGTTTATATGTAGAAAATATTTTCCATTCCTAAACTGTAGTATTCAGACTTTTGTGGTTTGTGGACCCCATTATATTTAACAGTGAAGCATATGACAATGATTTATTGAACTTAAAGTATTTGATAAGAGGCTTGTTTTTTTAAGATTTGGAAATATTTAGAAGAGTCCCTTGAAAAGGCTCTCAGGAATATGTGGGCCATTAAAGTACTGTGTCAGAAACAATGCCACCAGATACCCACCTAAAGTATTCTCATTACTCCCTGGAGTCCTGTAAAAGACAAATTGCTTTTTGGGTTCCCATTCGGACCCTAGGTGAAAGAAAGAAATAAATTAAAATAAAACTTTTTTAGGAAAGCGAGTCAGAATTGAGCTGTGAAAAGATACAAACCATAGCGGAAATATGAAGTTTCTGATAGTGCAGATAAGGAGAAAGAGGACTTGATAATAAAGAAGTAGGTAAAAGAAGAGAGTGTTGTCAACTGATTTGATTTTAGGATTTCTTAAAAGTGCTCAGATAATTGAATCATATGAAAACATGTGATGTTATTTTGTAAGATTTTCATAAAGAGAAAAGGAAACCCTAAAGGTCCAAACATAAAAATGAATCATTATTTTTACTTTCAATATGTCATAGTTCTAAGGCCATCTCTTTCATAACAGGAGACAAAAGTAGGACAGGCTTAGTAGACTAATGGTTTTGGAAGTCCTCAGTCTGACTAGACAATTGTAGAGAATTGCTTTTTTGGTTTGTTCTGGACTGACAAAATCCTGTATATCTTGGTGCAAGGACCTTATGTGATGCTGAACTTTTCAGCTGAACAAGATCTGTTGCTCTTCATCAGTCTTGGAGAATTACTTGATCAAGTATATTTTCAGTTCTTATCCATAGCAGTGTGAGCAGACAGGACATGAGAAGCACAACAAAGAACATCAGGCAGACTGAAAAGCAGACCGTGCAAATATTGCCTAGTCATCCCTGGAAAATAACAGTTGGGGCAAAGATTAAAAAATGAAGAGATAAAATGTGGTTTGGTGACTAGAACAAACAAAACCAAAATCAAAGTATGGCAGAGTCCTACCAAAATAATAATGAAAAGAAGGACAGCTGAAAGAAACGATGAACAGAACAGAACCCATGAAGCTGAATAACCTTCAAAATAGAGGAAATTAAAAAAAAATAAGGGACATAGGTGATACAGTGATGTATTAAAAAATGAGTAATAGAGAACCAAAAGAGAAGCACATCTAACAGAAATAACATATAAGTACCTGTAAAAATACATAAGAAACTCAGAATAGGGTAAGCTGACACAATTCCTCTGTACCTCTTTATCTTGATTTTTTTCATAATCTTTACAGAGAAAAGTTTTATGATGTGTTACTTTTAAAATTGACTTATACTTGTGTCTATTAACCTTTCTATGTCACTTCAGCATCCAGCATCTACTCACATTTATATCTACTATGTACATTTTGTAGAGTATGGTCAAGGTATTTATTTTATAATTTTGTTATGTTTTGATATTTTTCTTCTCAAATGAGACTTTAGAATAGAAATATTCAGCATATGAAAGAAGAAATACAGGAAACAGGAACAGATGAAAACCAAGAAGATGTCAAATTGGGATGAAGTTGTCCTTGTGAAGACAATGATACACTATGTGTGACTCGGTCAGTTAAAAGTGCTGAACAACTGAGAATCAGAACACAAAGTGCATCCTTAATAACATTAATGATAATAACAAGAATAAAAATAACAATATCTATTTTACAGTGGGTGAGTAATTAAAGAAATGTGTGTGAGTATATATAAATATTCACACACCTCACTTTCACCCATAAACACACATTTCAATTAAGACACAGAGTTTTTAAGTATTAGGGAGTCATTTTGTCCCATATGAAATGCTTCTTTCACCTAATCAAGTCTTCATTTTTCTAGGGAGACTTCGCTCATTGCAAAGAGAGGAGCTGTTCCCTAGGTACATAAAAAGCTAGTTGCTCCTCCTAAATGATGTATTCTACTGTATTTTGTTCTCTTGGTTCATACTAGAAAGGCATCCATATTGATCTGTTATTGAAAAAGGATCAATATTTCACAGAAAATGAAGTATTCCTTAAAAATCAGCTTCTACCTAAGTCAGTTAATTTAAAATGATCCAACATAGTTTTAAAAGGTAGAATATTTTCAGTTACCCTGTCACAAAAGGTTATCTCTAAATCAATCTCATGGTAAAATTTGAACAAGTTATCTTTGTGAAAATGTGACATAAACTTAAAGCAAAAAGGCTTCAGAGACGTCAGAGTATAGTTTTGGAGAACATTTATTAAAAAGGCAAATTCTTGTTTAATTTACTATAAAGACACATAAATATATGATAAGTCCACTCATTCAATATGAAACCAATTATAGAATCTGGTCTGTAACATTAATATTGTCTCACTGAAAATGAAATATTTAGATGTAAAGCAACCATTGCATAAACATAAAGGCTGATTTGGACATAAGCCTAAAGAGAAAAGTTTAATTCAATATACCACTAAGAATTCCACAATAATTACCCTGAATGTTGAACCTTATTATCAGCTTAATCTCCTTATCTTTAAAAAGAGGAATACGGCAAACACAATTTTAAAAGGTTTATGCTTTCACAGAGAAAGGTTAATATTGAGCCATAAGAGTTTAAGTCTATATCGTGCAGAGGATTTTCCTTTTATGTGGAGTCACAAAATCATCACCTTACTATCATAATGAGAAAGTATTTTCTAATACCTATCTTTTGGGGTGCTCAGGAATTTATTTGTATAGACCTGATTCTCATGCTAGATGCTCAGCACTCAGAGTTAAAAAATTAAGGGCTTTTGAATAATCGGCTTTTGAAAATTAATGTAATATCCTTAAACATTCTGATTGTATAATTTTTCACATTTAGTACATACTGTATGGCAGGTTGTACAGATGCAGCCAGGATGAATTTTAGGTGTGCCCTCAGGCTGACTAGTTAATCTAGTTAAGAACCTGTTTCAAAAGGTATGTCTGAATCCTGATGTATACAGCAGGAAAATACTACTTTTTTATTGTGCTGCTCTTGGGTATATTATATTGGGAAGACTCTGGGTGATACGTTGCAACCAGAGTTTGATGAATCATAAAAATTGAGTTGAAATGCTTTAGGAAAATGGTGCAGTCAATATATTTTATATCTTTTTATAACTCACACACTATATACAGGCATATTTCTACATTAAACTAACATTAAATGACCCTGGAAACAGAAGTCCTGATTTGTTTTAGTAAATAACTGCTTTAGTATACCTGACAGCTAATCTGTACATTCTTTTCTTCTCTCCCTCAACTTTCTGCTGCAGTGGACCTTCAAAGTAGAAAGGCCCCTGTTCAGAAGCTTTCATAATTTGCCCAATATCACATGCTCAGTGCAAACCAGTGCAAGGCACTTTCGCAAAATGATTTATTACCTCATGGATAGAGGCAGCTCTACTCCCATTAATTTAAATACAATCCTTAGATTTCATCTTTTGATTTTAAAAAAGATTAAGTTTAGTTTCTATCTGTTTTGGCATTCAGTGGATAATTTAATACTCTCTTCCAGTTAATGTGTCTGAGTGGTGTTCAATGGATTAAGAAGAAATGAGCTGAATTTCTGAGCACTGCTCATGCTGAAACCATCTTTTTGCCCCTGGTTTCGATTTAAATAATTGCCAATAAGATTAGGTAGCATGGTCCCATGTGGGTTATATCTGAATGAACTTTAGAGATGTTAAGTTAAATGTATTGCTGATAATTAAAATAAAACCCGTCAGCATAGTTCCATGGTAGACTGTTAAAATTATTACAAAATCACTAATGTCTGAAATTCCTTTTCCCCTTTCCAGCCCCTAGCAATTCATACTAAGGCTGTGCAAAGTAGCACATTCTTAGGAAAAAGAAAAAAAGAAAAAAAAAGTGCCTGTTACATGTGAGAGGTCAAATATTAGTTTAGGGGATTTCATGTCAATGATATTTTATGCTTCCAAACTGGCGTTCCACAACAACCTAAATGAGAAGCTTGACAGTTTTCAAAGGATAAATGCTGCTGTCTTTCAAACATTATTTTAGATCACTTACACTATATGTATTCAGTTTAGAACTGAAAAAAAATCAAGAATTTATTTGGGATTTTCAGAGGCAGTAATCTGGATATTTTACTCCATGCAGAGTAACATACTTACATGCAAAATACTTGAACTTTATTTTTCACATTAACATTGAGGGTAAAGAATCCTCAGTGTTATTTTTATTAACATATGTAAGTGATCTGGTGGTATACCCTGTTTTTAAAAGAAACCAAAAGTATACTAATTTGCAATAGGCTTTCCTAGTCCTAGTATTTATAAAAAAGTTTCTTATTGCTATACATCAAAGATAAATAAATAAACTAAACTCAAACAAAACCAGCAACAAAACACCTAAACAAATTCAACCCTCGATACTCAAAAGAGCTCCTGCAAAACAGATTTAAATTTTAGAGGCATTGGCTGTCCAAATAGTCCACACCTATAGAGTTGTGATAAAATATCTTCTGAAAATGTACAACTTGAAACTCAAATTCAGGACAGCAAGAGGTTCAAGGTGTACTAATTAAAAACATCTGTAAATAATATTAAAATATATAAAAAAAAAAAGCGGGGGGTGCTCTTATCGACTCATGGAATCATAGAATAGTTTGGGATCTTTAAAGGTCATCTAGTCCAACCTTCCCCTGCAATGAGCAGGGACATTTTCAACTAAATCAGGTGGCTCAGAGCCCAGTCCAAAGTGTCCCCAAATATTTCCAGGGATGGGACATCTACCACCCCTCCGGGCAACCTGTTCCAGTGTTTCACCAGCCTTATAATAATAATAATAAAAAATATTCCTTATATCTAGTCTGAACCTACCGTCCTTTAGTTTAAAACCATTACCCCTTGTCCTATCACAGCAGACCCTACTAAAAAGTTCATCCCCATCTTTTTTATAAGCCCCCTTCAAGTACTGAAAGACCTCAATCAGGTCTCCACAGAGCCTTCTCTTTCTGCAGGCTGAACAACTCCAACTGTCTCAGCCTTTTTTCACAGGAGAGATGATCCATCCCTCTGACCAATTTTGTTCTTAGAAGTCCTTCTTTGAGACATTAAGATTCAATTTGATTCAGTAATGTGAAATTCAAGTAATTTGATTAAATAAGTTATTTGAACTTTTTTGACTGTGAAGTGTCAAAAATATCCTGTCAAGTTTCAATGATTCACGGCTTTTACAGGGCAAAATAACTATAATGAATGATCAAAAAGACTGAGTTTTTAATGGGACACTGAAACATGCATGTCTTTCGAATAAAGTAATTCACAGTTGACTGGAACATGGCATTGCAAAGACATGCAAACTAGATTTAAATTTTTACTACATATGGTTTATCTTTGGCTTAGGTTTTTTTCTGGATCTCTTTATATATCACTATATTTATCCCTATCAAAAAACATAATTAGTGAAACATCCATCAAAATCAAATGAAAACTTCATAGCAGTGAACAATAGCAATTTTCTTGAAAAGACTAAAAGTCCACATGTCCTCATGTCAAAACTTTGTTTGATCCATAACTAAAGAAATATTACTGAGTGAAATTAAATAATAAAATTTTCCCAATTAAATACTTCAACAATTAATTATATTATTCTATCTTAACATTGTATTTCTTCCTGGGATAACATTTCAGTCTACAACAGTGAAGGTTAGACAAGATAAAAGTTAATGATAACTTTTTTGTCACAGCTTTTCATGTAGCTATGATTTCCTATCTGTGCACCAAAGACTGTTAAAACATATTATCTAATGAATACTTCCACTGACATCAATGGAATTTGGATAGGAGTTACGTTCTTAGTGTTAACACTGGTATTGTAAATTCAGGTCTTTTGTTCATAAGACTATGTATCTCACATGATCAGTTGAAGAAATGCCTTTAGGATTCTCTGTTTTGTAGCATTTTTTGTTAGTTTTACGTATTATTTACTCTTGGGCGGTAAACCATGTATTACTGATAAATGGCTTAGTGCATGTGAAAATTTCATGATTAAAGAAAGATACTTGGACATGCTTTTATTTTTCCGTAGAGACAATGTTTGTAACTGAATTTCATCTTTTTCACCATGCTCATTTTTGTACTTTGATGAAACCAGCTATGAAAACCTTAGTATTCTAAACATAATAAGATATTTTCTACCAAAATATGTACATAAAAATACAGTTGTCATAAATCATATGTCAAGTACTTTTATATGTCAGAATTAAGGTAGCCCATGCAGCTTTAAATTTGACACCTAACTGTATTCATAACTACAGTATTTTATAGGTTTTGATGTGACTCTTGCTGCTGTCAGAGTTAGGAGGGAATATAGCTCAGAAAATTAATTAGGAGAGGTCCTTTTACCTCAATGTAGCAAAATTGTGCAGAAGATTTTAAAATTATTAATATTTTCAAGCCCTTTTTGTTGTATTTGCCACCACGTTGGTTGGCCTTGAACACTGGTATTGTGGAACACATGCATAAAATAATATCTCCATTTTACTTTAAGATAAATAGTCACAGCTATAAGAAGTGCAAGTTCTGCAGAACGTTAGTTGCTGTGAAAAATATTAATCTTGTATTTTAAAATATTTATTCTTTTGTGTTAATGTTTTTATGTACCCTATTGCTTTTGTATGCAAAACTTCTTACAGTCATTTTCAGCTAAGAAGACAAGTAGAATCCAGAGGGTCTAGTTTAGTCCCAATTAAACAGAAAAAGAGGCATTTTGGCTGTAACCATACTACACCAACAAGTTATTTAGCTGTTACAAATACTTTTCACTCAGTTGTTCAAGCAAAGCATTTGTAATGCCCCACTCAAGTACATTTACTTACAAGAGGATCATTAGACAAACTAATACAAAATGAAAAGAATATGGACAATTTATATCTCCTCTTTGCATAAAATTTTGGGTAAAAACTTGATCGATTGATAAAGTCTGATTTAAATATTTAAATATTTTATGACTAAGATGGCTCCAAACTTTTTAAAAAAAGCTTTTATGGATAGCAAATATAGTATAATTTTTATATAACATCATATATTAAAATTAATCACTTGGGAAACATATTCTCACATGGAATAGAAGTTGATAGAAATGTTTCAAGGAAATATGGATTTTTTCTCATTTATTATTTTTGTTTCTAAGTTTTTATTATCTTATATTATAATATTCTCTTAAAAAATGTGAATATATTGCACAATCCTCAAAATGTCTCAAAACTATTTTATTTATTTATATATTTTGTACTTGTTTGTATTGAACATAGTTTTATAATCCTGGATGTACTTTCAATATATTCACTGTTTTAAAAAGGTATACTTTATTTCTGCTCAGATCTTTTCCAGTATGGTAACATTTTGACATGTGAAAAAATATTTTCTTTTATACATTGGTAACCAATTCTTGTCACAAAACCAGAAGTGAACACAGTGCAAAATCTTGCTAAAACAACTTTTCCCAGTTCAGTTTGTGATATAACATCACATTTCTTGGGGCTTTTGAAACATAAAAAATATTCCTGGATTACAGTGTGGGTGGGATTTGTTAGGTAAGGTGGATATTGACATAGATATAATAATTTTAATTTTAAAAAGCAATAATTTGTGTTTCTCAGTTAATTCCCAGATTGAGACATGATACCAAGATTATCCAAGATGCCAAACCAAATGTCTTGCAAGAAAAAAATAGAGAAAATAGCAAGGCTGATATTAAATACATTCAATGTATAAGTTATGATTTAATTTCAATTCTTCATGTAAATATATTTAGCAAGGGCTTTTTTTTAAAAAAAAAAAAAAAGGTCTGCAGTACCTGATTTTAGTTCACTCAAAAAAATACAATTCTTTAATAAAAATTATTATATTATAAAAATAAAAATTAGGAGACTCTAAATACTTTCTTTGGTATTCATATGAGTAACACTACGTATCACATCCTGCAGGAAAGAAAGGCACAATAAGTGCTGAGCATGGACCTTAACTTCCCATGAACATTAATAATACATGAAGGACAGTGCTTAGCCAGACATTCAAAGAGAATTGCAGTCATGGCCTTGCACTGCTCTTACAGACTAATGTATCAGAATGACAGCTGCTACCTGTTCCCCGCAGCATAGTCTTTATTCATGTTGTAACCATGCAACAAGGGTAGGATCCCTGCTTTCCTAGTCTACCCGAAGGAGAAAATTAATTCTTGGATAATATTTTTTTAGTTCTGATCTTTGTTTTAAAAAGTACAGGTTTTCATGCCAAGTAAAATATAATTATGGAGAAATTTCATTATAATAACCACTATTGTGCTTTATTTTATGAAGTGTTTATGTATTCTTTTTTGTACAGATACAAAAAAACCCCATGAACTACAGTTGTGCATTATGAAAGATTTATGGAAAATAAAGTAATTTTTAGAAACCCTCAACTTTAAAGGATTTACAGAATAAAGCTGTCTGGGTTTCCAGTAATTAATTCTATTATTAATAATGAAACAACTATCATGACTCTAGTTTTCAAGAATTAGTATGAACATGTGAATGTGCCTGTATGAATAGCGGAAATTCTTGGATGTATCCATTGGTATTTAAGGGATACAGAACACTCACGGCAAACTGTTCCTCTCTGGTTGCTTAAGACATTGAAACACTGAAAACTTCTATTGAATTAATAAATCTTCTGTTTGTTTTAAAAAGACTACAGTAAACAATAATACATAAGATCAAGAAACATAATAAAGTACATTGAACATTAATAGGAAAACATGACTCAGTCTAGCATGACAAGCTTGGTATTGCTGTCAAAGAGTAAAGTCCATTTTCTATTAATACTCTAGTGATCTGACACTAGGTTTAATACAGAAAGTATAGAAACTCTGTGTGAGTACTGAAAATTAATGAATGGACAAATATTAGTGGATTTTGTTTAAAAGCATTGATGCATTTTAAATAATGTAATCACAATGTAATGTGCATTTTGCAATCATAAGATTGGTTTACAAATTACATACTTGTTGCCCCATTATACTTGAGAATCAGAGCTCTCATCTGGAGAAATAAAACATTTCTAACCCTTATTAAAGTAACAGATAGATAAAAAATGTGTATTAGAAGCTCAGTAGTGTGCAAACAACCTGTAAAACATAAGCTGCCTCAGATTATTTCGTTCACAGATATTGATGACATTATCAGGGTATTTGATATTTCTCATTATTTCAAAGTATGCAAAAAAATTGCTGGAAGAGACACTCATTCCACCTTATTTATGCCCTTTATAAGAAGCAGACACTTCATTCAGGTAGAATGAAATCTATACTGTCAGTCTTCATTGTCCACTGACAAGATTTTAAAACAAATACTTGGATGCTTTCTTCAACTCTGTCACTCATAGAATGGTATGGGTTGGAAGGGAACTTAAATATCATCTAGTTCCAACCCCCCTGCCATGGGCAGGGACACCTTTCACTAGACCAGGTTGCTCAAAGCCTCAGCCAACCTGGTCTTAAACACTTCCAGGGAGGGGGCATCCATAGCTTCTCTGGGCAACCTGTTCAGTATCTCACCACCCGCACAGAAAAGAATTTCTTCCTAATACCTAATCTAAATCTACTCTTTTTCAGTTTAAAACCATTACCCCTTGTTCTGTTACCAACTGGCCTTGTAAAAAGTCCCTTCACAGCTTTCTTGTAGGCCCCCTTCATTTACTGGAAGGCCACTATAAGGTCTCCCCAGAGCCTTCTCTTCTCCAGACTGAACAACGCCAACTCTCTCAACCTGTCTTTGTAGGAGAGGTGCTCCAGCCCTCTGATCATCCTTGTAGCCTTCCTCTGGACTCACTCCAATAGACAGATCCATGTCCTTATGTTGGGGGCCCCAGAGCAGAATGCAGTACTCCAGGTGGGTTCTCATAGAAGTGGAATAGACGGAGAGAATCACCTCCCTTGACCTGCTGGCCCTGCTTCTCTTGATGCAACCCAGGATATGATTGGTCTTCTGGGCTGCAAGTGCACATTGCTGGGTCATTTTGAGCTTATTGTTCACCAGTAACCCCAAGTCCTTCTCCTCAGGGCTGCTCTTGACCCATTCTCCACCCAGTCTGTATTTGTTCTTGGGATTGCCCTGACCCATGTGCAGACCCTTGCACTTGGCTTTGTTGAACGTAATGAGGTTAGCACAGGCCCACCTCTCAAGCCTGTCAAGGTCCCTCTGAATGGTGTCCCATCCCTCCAGCATGTCGACTGCACTACATGTGCTTTTGCCATCACATGTACAGGAACAAGTTGGTATCTCTTGAGAGCTTTTCTGTTCCATGGGTATTTCCAATCCTATAGCGCTGAGGTGTTTAACTTTATGAGTGCAAGCCTCTATCCTCCCCCCACCTCCCTCCTCCCCCCCACCCCAATTTTCACAGAATTTGCCTGAAAATACCCATTGCTCTGTATTTTTTTTCAAGGAAGGGATTTTCTTGAACTATTTTGCAGATGCCTTCAGTGTTTATGGAAAAAAAAAATGAGAGAAGACAAACAGCAAGGATCTGTATCATAGCCTGAAACTTCAGGAAAATGAAGACTACATCTGAAGATAACAGCAGCAGAGGGTATGAGAAGACTGACTGATGACTGGACAGGCAAGCACGCAAGTTCTCTTGAAAAGAGGTGTACTGGTTTTGGCCGTGAGAGCATTTTCTTCATAGTAGGTGGCCTATGGGACTATGCTTTGTATTTGTGCTGGAAACAGTGTTAACACAGGGATGTTTTCATTATTACTGAGCAGTTCTTACACAGAGTCAAGGCCTCTTCTGCCTCTCATGCCAGCAAGTAGGCTGGGGTTGCACAAGTAGAGACACAGCTGGGACAACTGACCCCAAATGACAAAGGAATATTCCATACCATATGACATCATGCTCAGCATATAAATCTGGGGGAAGAAGAAGAAAGTGGGGGACTTTCAGACTTGGGGCATTTTGTCTTCCCAAGTAACTGTTACACATGATGGATCCCGGCTTTCCTGGAGATGACTGAACACCTGCCTGCCGATGGGAAGCAGTGAATGAATTCCTTGTTTTGCTTTGCTTGCATGCACAGCTTTTTGCTTTACCTATTAAACTGTCTTTATCTCAACCCATGAGTTTTCTCACTTTTACTATTCCTCCCAACAAGGCAGATGGAGTGAGTGACCAGTTACATGGTGCTTAGTTGCTGGCTGGGATTAAACCACACAAGAGGTAAGGAGATTCTGAATTGTCTGATGAGTCTCTATTATAACTGCTAAAATCCAGACAGAACAATCTATAATGCGTAAATACGGTACAATTGTACAGCAATATGTATATTCAACCATAAGACATAACAATGCAGACATAAGAATAAGATATGGAAGAGGTTCTTGGAGACAAAGTATCCTGGTTTTGGTTGGAATAATGTTAATTTTCTTCCTTGTAGCTGGTATAGTGCTGTGTTTTGGATTTAGGATGAGAATAATGGTGATAACTCACTGGTATTTTAGTTGTTGCTAAGTCTTGCTTATATTAAGTCAAGGACTTTTCACTTCTCAGCCAGTGGAGGCTGGGAGTGCACAAGAAGCTGGTAGGGAACATAATAAGGACAACTAACTCAAACTAGCCAAAGGGTTATACTGTACTATATGGCGTCATGCCTAGTCTATAAACTGGGGGGAGTTGGCTGGGGGACATGGCAGCTCAGGGATTGGCTAGGCCTCAGTCATTAGGTAATGAGCAATTGTATTGTGCATCACTTTTTTGGTATCTATTTATTATTGTAATTTCCCCTTCCTTTTCTGTCCTTTTAAAGTGTCTTTATCTCAACTTACAAGTTTTATTTTTGTGTTTGATCCTCTTTGCCATCCCACTGTGGGGGCAAGTAAGGGTGAACAAGTGGCTATGTGGTGCTTAATTGGCAGCTAGGATTAAACTACAAAACACAGTAAATAAATATTGCCACAGAATTTAGGGGTGTTTTCTTGACCTTTTGTGCTATGGAAAACATAAAGCCATTACCATACTAACCTGTGAATTCTGTCAGAAGAAAATGCTTAAAACAAGTTCATTTCAATGGGATTTAGATAGGGAGTGTAATTTTGTGTTTACATTCTGCAAAGATTGCCTACTCTACTTTTCTCTCAGGTCTTTAAAAAATTTTTAACATATAAATGAATTTTATTTGGAGTCTTGTGTTTTTTAGTATGTTAAATTTGTAAAATTAAATAATGAAAAGACATCCACTGTTCACAAGCTTAGCCTTGCTTTCCTCCTTTGTGTCTTTCAAGTAACTGCCCTCTTGTTTTCCAGCAGTAGCAGCCGTGTTGTGTTCCATATGTTTCTTCATTGTGTAGACAAGTTGTACACTCTATATTCAGAATAATACTCTTTTGAAGGCTGAAGGCTTTACCTGTTTTCAGCAGCTGTGTCCCATCTCTGATTCCTCAGATGGCTGTTTGGCTGTTCCCTGCCTATCACTTTTTCATGTACCGCTAATTCATGGCAGACCAATTTACTGATTATATTCTTCTTTCTTTCCTTTCGCTTTTGTGTACACTTTTTTTTGCTTTTTTTTAATATCTCTTTTCCACATGACACACTTAATTCCATTGCTTTTGATCTCTATCTTCAGCTGTACAATTCCAGATGAACCCTTCAGATGATGACATAAAGAAAAACGTTATGATTTAATACTTTCTCATATTTCAGTTCTCACTGATTAGCCTTCAAGAACCATAAGTCACTACTTACTTAATCCTATGACATGCCAGTGTTTTTAACAACTAAATGCTCCTGAAAAGCTAAATAATCAGTTTGTCAGGAATTAATACCTAGGAAATAATCATTTCTGCATCATTTGAAACCAAGTTGTAGTGCTGCATATCTGAACAGTGTGGCCAGCAGGAGCAGGGAAGTGATCCTTCCCCTGTACTCTGCGTTAGTGAGGCCACACCTTGAGTACTGTGTTCAGCTCTGGGCCCCTCAGTTCAGGAAGGACATTGAGGTGCTGGAGCGGGTCCAGAGAAGAGCAACGAGGCTGGTGAAGGGACTTGAGCACAAGTCCTATGAGGAGAGGCTGAGGGAGCTGGGGTTGTTTAGTCTGGAGAAGAGAAGGCTTAGAGGTGACCTCATCACTCTCTTCAACTACCTGAAGGGAGGTTATAGCCAGGTGGGGGTTGGTCTCTTCTCCCAGGCAGCCAACAATAGGACAAGGGGGCATGGGCTCAAGCTCTGCCAGGGGAGGTTTAGGTTAGATGTTAGGAAGAAATTCTTTACAGAAAGGGTAATCAGGCACTGGAACGGCCTGCCCAGAGAGGTGGTGGATTCACCATCCCTGGAGGTTTTTAAAAAGAGATTGGACGTGGCCCTTAGTGCCATGATATAGTAATCGGAGTTGGATCAGGGGTTGGACTTGATGATCTTGGAGGTCTTTTCCAACCCAATCTATTCTATGATTCTATGATTCTATGATTCTATGATTCTATGATTTGGCAATCAGGTATAAATCAAAGTATCAAGATATTTTGGCTTCAGGAGCTGAAAACAAAGTACATTGAATTCTGTTTCTAGAATAATTAATAATTCTTAGTAGCCCCAAAATACGAAAAAATATATTCCTGTGGTACTAATGGTGCTAATTAGTGCACTTGCTCCTGTGGTAGGTTTTTTGGCCCATTTTAATACAGTCTTTAAGGCGAGTTTGCCTTTGTGATATTTATTAATAGCACTGTTTTTAAAAAAAGACTAATTTTCTTTTAGTGCAAGAAGGGTAAATGGTAAGTAGAAAAGTATGTAGTTCTTTAATTTCAGTTTTTGAAACAAAGGTGGTATATGTTTGAAATTTATTAGTGTGGCAGTCTGTGTACTGAAGGCAGTAGAGGAACCTTCAGGGAACAGAAGTGAAGTAATTACTACAGGCAGAAATTGAAGAAAAGCAGAAAGGACGTATAAAGAATAGAACTAAGAAAAGTGGGATGTAAAAGATAGTTTTACATAGCAAACATGCTTTATGATGCAAAGTTGTTGCTTTGAAATTAAAGAGTGCAACTTCAGTAAGTGATCTATTCATCATCAGAAAAGTTTCTTTGGCCATCATTTATTAATTAAACCGTTGTTGCAAGACAAGCTGCAGGATGCATGCTTTACAGTAAGAAATGAGATGGCATCAAGGAGGCTTTAAAAACAAGTATTTTAGCTAAAATAACAGTATATGGACAACTAATAACTTTTGTAGAATTTTAAGAAAGAATTTTAAACGTAAGAATTTCAAAAGAAGAGAGTCTAAAGGGGTGGATTGCTAATGTATTTTGCAGAATTTGTAAACTGATTTATTTCATTAACCCACCTACTGTGGAAGACATTCACTAAACAATTAATTTTGACTTTGAGGAACAAAAGCATAACATTAATGGCTTATAAATGAGAAGCTTCACCATGGCAACCTAGAAAAGAACCAGTTCTTCAGAACTGTCAGATTTCCCACAGCTGCTGCCGTTGCTCAAGAGAAACCTGCTGTCTCAACTTACTGTGCTTTTGGACTTATTTCTGAAGGTCATACCACAGTTTTGAGGGTCACAGTCAAGGTTCTTTCCTCTTAAGAAGAAGGGAATTAATTGCTACCCCTGGGAGGAGGTTAAAAAAATTTACAATTTTTCTTGCTCTTATTGGTGTTGGAGTTATAATATGAAAAATAATTAGGGTATAGAATTCAACACCTTGGGAGATGAAAAAGATCTGGAAAAAATTCAACAAGTACTTGGAAAAATTAAAACTTTTGGTCATACCTTGCTTCTTTACAACAGAAATAATTTACCAACTGTGGTCTAGCAGAGGGGTAGCACTGACAGCTCTATCCTGGAATCTGGGTACATTAATAAACTGTACAGGTATGTGATGCATTGCCATGTATGCTGGATGGTGAATGAAGCTTGTAGAACTCAAAATGAACATATTGAATGACAAGAAAAACATAAGAAGAGATTTTTTTTTTTTAATGGATGTTGATACTCGTCATTGAGCTTTAGAAGATAATTGACTACAGAGAGCACACCATAAATATCTGCTCAAAAAAGAACCTAAAATAGTCACTGTCAAACAAAAATAATGGCATTTCTCCAAATGAAGTATTATATGTGTTTTTTTCTACAAGAATGGAGAAAGTTAATATATAGGAGGTTGAGGTTCCCAATCAGGCAACTGCATATCATCTTAGTCATATCAATCAAATGAGTGGAAGCTGGCTTGAAAAAAGGACATATTTGGGAAAAAAACCTCAAAATAATTTACATTGCTTGGATTGTTTATCACTGATGAATGTAGAGATCCCAGGTGACAGTCAACAAATAAATCTGTAAAGAAAAAAAGAAAACAAGAGTAAATGAAAAATTACTTTTCTCATTTTGTTTCTAGGTACCTGCAATACCTACCCGTGTAAAAAAAAAAGCTTTTTACAATGTCAGAAATGAAACCTGTGGCATTTCCAGAGGAATGGAATGGAAGAAAGAAAATGGAAGAATGGAATCTTGATTTTATGTGTCATAGTAGAACTTTAAAAAAAAGACCTGTAAAGTTCTGTAAATATGGGATCTCTCAAATACTCAAAAGACTTTCAGATTTCAGTATTTTTAAAGAAAACTAGGCTTAGAAACAGGAGAAAGAACCCCATTGTTAACAAGGTCAGTTGCAAAAATCAGCTGATTTACACATTTCTTTATGAATGTCCAAGAGTGTGTGCTGTAGAGGAAGTGCAAGTTACAATAAGCTATGGACACTTTTCTTCACGTCACTCACAATTCCCCTCCCTTGTCTTCTTTTTATTTTGCTTTACATCTTGCAATAGCAGCCAGGAAGGGAAATGAAATTCCAAATTTATGTGACTGTAGTTGCTCCAGATTCAAGTGACTCCAGTGATTTGCTGTGGCACATTGATTGCAATCACATCAAGAGGAGAATGAGACTCAGAGGGAAAGATGTTTCTTTCACAGACTCTGTGTAATTAAAATAGTGTATAAATCAGAAATAGGCATCCATAAATTGGTTGCAGTGTTAGCTGTTGCTTATGTAATTATATTGCATTGCTATTAAATCTGTTTGACAAAGGCTGGAAATAGACTGGGATCATAACAAATGGTTCCAATGAAATAATAATAGTAACTATATCCTTACTTCACCTTTTCTGAAATAGAATAAACTCTGAGGGTAGTACAGCTGCAATTCAGGATTCTTAGGGAGTTTCAGAATAACTTACCCAGCAGGAGCTCAGAAATCCCACTTTTTTTACATATTTCCTTTTGCAATATCGTAGAGAAGAGATAAATGTATTTATTGCCTGCAATGTTTGTAATAGACATCTTGGAACATGCTAAGCAAGTAAAACAACAAGAGTTTTGATATTGTAAGAAGTTTTTCTTAGTTTTTTAACACTGTCCAGTTTTATGGAGAGAAGAGGTGATACAGTGTGTCACATGTAAAATGCTGTGACACTTCTAGGTCTTTGGGAAGCTGCTGTTCAAGGCTAGGTTAAAAAAAATAATAATAAAAAAATGTTTAAACTTAATTACAAAGGTGCCAAAATAGTATCTAGCAGTCATTGGAATCACCGTGATGAAGGAAATTTTTATTTACTTGAGTATGTTTCTGTTTCCAGTAGTAAAATCCATACTCATCACTGCCCACCTGTAATATCCTAGTCTGTAAACCTTTATAACTGAAGAGTTGAAGAAAAATCTTTGTGAACTTCAGAGACATCCTGAAATTTATTGGGTGCAAAATCTTTTTTGTTTACAGTTTTGAATTACAAGGTGTTCCAAATCAAGATTTATGAGCTATTCTCAAAAAGTACATGAAGAACTGTATGACTGGAATATCTTTGGGGACATACTTGATTTAATCAACATAAGTTACATTTCTATAATTATCGAATAGCTCAAGGAGTGCAGTTAATGCATATTTCATTACAAATTGGTTCTTTAACTGACTCTTTAAATCCTTAGTGAATTGATAGCACAAAAAAAGCTGCCCTGTCCAAATATCATGGCATGGTATGCCACGTTTGGTATGTCATATATTCTAAGTCTGTAAATCCCTTATTATGTCATTTTCAGAATGACTATGGAAGGCAACATGTGTAACTACACTTTTTTTTGTGTATGATGAGAAAATATTTTCCCATAACTGTGGAGACAGTGCAAGTCTTCCATTGTATTTGTTTATATCTTTTCTAACCTTTCATTTTTATGTCTTTCTTGCTCTGTGTGTGTGTGTATATATATATACACGTATGTGTGTGTACATGTGTATATATATATGAAGAAACAATCATACCTGCCCACCCCACCCTCCCCCCTGTCTCCTCTCCCGAAATATCTAGGAATTATTTTAATTCGGACTCGTACTAGCCTTGCTTTATTGAATCAACTTCTACCTTTATATTCCAGGGTGGGTATACTTTGTGAGCTGGAGTAATTTCTATATAGCATTTCTCTCTTTACCTCTTGAAAATTGTCTGCCTTCAAAACTGATCTTGTCACCACAGATACATATGATATGAATGTTTAGATAGTAAATCTTAATTACTGCAGTGCCACAAATATGCAAATGAAATTTGGGTATTATGAGAAAAGACCATATCGTGGTAATCCAAAGGATCTTGTTATATGGTCTTGTTTATTCACCAGAATGCATGTATAATTTATGTAGTTACGAGGTGTGAGAGAGCTTGTAAATCAGTTCTGTCAAGTCTACAAATTTTGACACAGATTGTTAGGAAGATATAACACATTTCAATCCTAAAAGAGCAATAACAGAATTTAATACTTACATATTGAGACAGTTTTCACTGTTCTTAACATCAATACTCATTCCACCCATGCTGCCCTCTTTCTCACTTTCTTTTTAGTCAGGGGCCGGTATACGAACAAAAGAATGAGTGTGAAAACTTGCATATGTGACCATGCAATGTCCCATGGCAGTAGGTAACATACTAGTTGGTTTTAATTCAGCTTCATTCTCTGCATAAATTAGCACCTGGTGGTGTACATATTTGATTCTACTTTTAAAATACAGGACAGAACAATGGATCCATGAACAAACCTTTTACTAGTTATTTTGCCACACCAAAAAAAGAGAAGCTTCTCAGTGTTCAAAAATATCCACTCCCTTAAAATCTGTGGTTCTTTGAAAGAGAAGACATTTTAACATGTGGGCGGACTGCAGTTTTATTGTATTACTGACAGATGTTCAGTAATACAGGCTTTTAGTTGGGTGATGTGGTCACACATTTCAGAGTCCAATCAAAGCAAGTTATTCCTGGTCACACCTTCCAATTTACCCATGCCTACTTTCTTCTACATAATAAATATCCAAGAGATATGTAAAAGCTCACAGCACAGAATTAGAAATAGAATTAAAAGGTGATAACACCATGGATCTTATATCTGTACTCTTGCAAAATAAAGCCATCCTAACTAGTTGACTATACCTATCTTTAGCTAGAGAGGGGAGGAAGGAGGATCATCGTGAAAAGTCAATTTACATTAATTGTTTCAAAATGCAGCACCTCTCTACATCTTGTTCTGAGAGAAAATATGTTGTTAAACATAAATGGTCTGAACTCGCTGCCTGAATAATCTCTATTGTGAAACACTGCAGCTGTGGATTTTACTCTTTTGTTTAGGAAAAGTAAAAGAAGAAGCACAGAAGGGATAAGACATGAAAACAGACAGACTTTGGTCTGACCTGGTCTTACCATTTCTGTTTTATATTATGAAATATGAATTCTTTATTCACTTAATCTGGACTTCAAGGATCTTGACAACATCATGCTGACTATTTCCTTTTAGTTTCCTTTTAACAGCTTTAACTGTCTCTAGACAGGGTTGACAACATATCTTGGAGTCATCTCTCCAGTCTTACCTGTTTGTCTTCATTGCCAACAGAAAGTACCTGCAGTCTGGTATAGACATTCTAGAATAAATAATATCACTTAAAAAAATGGCTATTAAGGGTGTAGGATGACTCAATGTGCTGAAGTGTTCTGCTCTCAGGGTGTCCAGGAGCTTCAGGTCCTTTGAGTTATTCCTTACATCATATAATCCTTGTATCACGTGGTTCTGGGATAAAGAAACTCCCCAGTCCTTATAGAGTTATGAATAATATATGATACTTCAGCATACAAATCATGTTCCATGGGCTTAGTGCAGCACTTTTAATCCATATGTTTCAGGACTTCCTCTGTGGTGGGGCACTTCAGGCAGGAATATGAACTCATTCCACCACAAGTCAGATGTCTCTGTTGTCACACAGGTGGATCCTCTCCTAATCTCAACACATAGCTGCATAGCTTATTTGAAGTACCTTTGAATGGCAGAGATCACCTTCAGGCAAACACCAAAGAGAAAAACCCTTCATGGGATGAGATCCATGCTGTTCTGCTGGCCTTGGTAGTTAAACAAATATTTTTAAACCATTTCCACCTTTGTCACTTGGGCTGTGTTTCTCCCTTCCTTGTTCTTCCTTGGCTATAAATCTGCTTGGTGTCTTTAAACCTTGCTTATAGGAAATGTGGATAGAAGTGACTTGGTTTCCCTTCCTCTCATATCCATCAGAGAGTTCAGTCACAGGGTAGCTGTGAGGCTAGAGACTGCTGCCTGAATTAACTCTAGTGAGCCTCAGTTTTTAACAGCACCATGTCAGAGGGAAAAACTTTTACCAGCACTTTGATTAACAGTTTTCCACCAGCGTTTTCTATATGGAAAAGTGCTGTACTGTGGGGGAGCAGTTTGTACTGGCTTACCACATCATCACAGTTTTCCAAGTTACAGTCCAGTGCCTTTTTCAGAAAATGGTGACTGAAAAAGGCTACAACACTCACTACCAGGGTTTTGGTTCAGAGAACAATATAAACCTTAATTCCACTACATTTTCTCTGCAGTCTTGTACTAGTGACCATCTTAGTCTCCCTATTTTCCTTTTCATCCTTCTTTTTCCCAGTCTTAGTATTTTTGTTCCACTTGTTAAACATAAAATATATTTATTAGTAAAGTTGGTTCCAACAAAATTTTTTTGTTAGAAACTGACCATGTCACTGTCAGCTCCTGAAAACACACAACACAATGCTCCCACTCTACCTGACCCAGTCCCAACTGTGAAATAGAAAATCTGTGTGCCTGTGTATGTTTGTATAAGTGCACTATGTAGATAGACAGGCAGATAGATGTGCATATGTATGTTTTTCATGACTGGGAACTTACTGCTTCATGATGAAAACTGTATACAGTGAGAAATGTTATTTTAAATATTTACATTTCACTGAGAAAGCAGACAAATAACTCTGCACCTTTAAATTTTTTATGCTTGTTTTGGTCTAACTTTATTGGGTTTCACATAGCACATACACAGAAAAAGTTTTGTGTTTTCTTTTTTTTTTTTTTTCTCAAGTATTTTAAATAATTTTACCAAAAAAGCTAGCCTTAGCTTTTAAGAATATAGAAATCAGCAGTTTTGTTAAATTAACTTATCTAGAGATCCTCGAGCTCTACCTTCTTGCCTTCTTTCTTCTTGCTGTCTTTGTTATCTCCCATTTAACTGAGTGATAGCTTTAATAAACACTGAACTCAGTCACAGGCTGAAATTGCACATGGAAAGGAAAAGGCATTCGTGAACTTCATTTTAAATGCTGCCTTTAAATCATGGGTCGCACACGTTCCTTTAATATTTCAATGCCTTGTTATATCTAAATATCTATCAGTCTGCACTTTGCTGCCAATGACCTTCTGTCAAATAGTGATTTGTCAAGTAAGTCTTTCACAGAATCCTGTAAAAGCTCTTCCAGAGGTATGTATAATGCTCTCTAAAATGCAGACCAGTCAATGACTTCATGACAAAAAGAGTGGATATAGACAGAAAAAAATCAATAAATTATTTAAGAGGATGAGGCAAGACATAGTCAAAATGGCCACAGTACTTAGACAAAGAAAACAGTGCTGTTGAACTTTATTATTTCTGGACTGGATATCAGTTTTGAAAAAGGTAACCAAGGGCATCATATATCCCCTCTCCACCTAAGTAAGAAATATGGTTTATTTCCAGCTTATTAATTTGAGAATCCATTGAATTTTTGTAAGATAAATACCAGCACAACAAATTCTGCCAAAGGGCACTTCAGAAGATCTCTGATGGCACATGTATCCCGTCATTGCTTTAACACCTGGTCTCCTCAGACTTCGCAGACCTTTATGTTTCTTAAGTACCCATAATAGTAAAGCATTTCCTGAACTCTTTGACCACACCAAAAATTGAAAAGACTGCTAAAGAACAACTACTTTAATTTAATATTTTGGTGTGAAAGGAAGTGGCAGCTTTCAAAAAATGTAACACTTAGGGTTTTCCTCTGTTTTTGTTAGTAATATGTTTCAGGGACTGTCTGAAGATACATATATAAAGGAGGAAATATTTCACCAAGGAAAACTTCTTTCCTTGAAGTTTTTCTTTGTCTCAATTACCATACAAACTGTGTTTACAGAATGAGGCATGCAAGTACTAGCAGTAAGAACCCATGGAACATATTTTCTCTGTCCTATTAGCTAAGATATTAGCAAGATCAGAACAAAAGTAAAGATTTATATTTTAAAATTTTTGTAAAGACATTTCAGAAATTTCCCCAAAAGAGAGTAATAGTTTATTTGAACAAAATAAGTCAGATGTGTAAAAGTATTGCTTTCCTGAGACATTTAAAGATGCGGTGTTTGTGTCTTAGTTGCTGTATTTCTGGGCACTTTTCAACTTCTGTAACTCTTTAACTTCCTGTCAGAATGAAACTGAAATGTGAACCATTCTCCCCCTGCCTTTGTACTTTTTGCCATGGAAAGTACCTATATCTATTTCTGTTTCAGTAAAAAGGAATCTTAGTTGCATGGGAAGGAAGAGAAAAATAGTGTCTTGTGTCAGGTTGTCAATCTAGATAATTGGTAAACCAGGACTGAGGGCTATGTGGTGCAGAACACTTGCCCCTCTGCTTTAGTATAGCAAGTGTATCTATCCTTTGCAAACCATACTTTTAAAATTCAACATCAAATCTAGTATTAACAAATAGTACTTTTGTATGTAATACAAATACTTAAAACATACTTTGGTATTCAGCACACTAAAGCACCATGAACTTTTGCATCTATTTTTCATTAGTAATTCAGATCAATAAAACTTCTTTTAGTTGTTTTTCTACACTTTTCCACATGGATCTATGGCTGTTTTGTTGCATAATTTGTTGCACATATATCAACATTTTTTTTCTAAACTTGAAAATAGTTGATGGCTTTTATGAATTAGTATTACTTCTCTCATGCCTACTGAGAGTTCTCTTGCAATATTAGCCTTGTTTTATGTGTAACTGATGAATTAAGGAGATGATATAACTATAAAAATTCTATTCCCTGTCACATGAATTTCATCATCCTGATGGCACATATAATTGCACAGAAAGTAAAAAGACAAAACTGTGAATCATTATTGTATATTACAGTAGAAATTGTTGACATCCTGTTCTCACTATAATCAATATAAGAAAGTCTACAATTTACAGTTTCCTTCACTTTAGTACAGAAAGTAAAAAGTGAAAAGAAAGTGACATTTAAACGTGAAATTTTCCCAAGTGGCATTTTTTTTTTTTTTCCTAGGGCACTACATAACTGCTTCTTAAACATGTGGTCTATTTCAAAACCAATTTGTCACTCACCAAGTGGGTTGTTGCATTTCGGGGAGTTAAAAACCCAACACATTCTTCCCACATGGGTGTTTAATCGATTTAACCAGCCAACACTCTTGTTCGACCAGCAGGTGTTTGGCAGGGAAGAAGGCATAGTTTATATTATTTGAGTGCAGAGGGGTTTTCATTTGCATGTGGAATTCTTACAGCCTTTACAGTCAAACAATCTAATTATTACTACTACCCTTTTGTTTTCTTTAGAGGTACAATAATATTTGTGGTCTTGTTAAAACAATATACCATATTTAGGTCAAGTTACAAATGTTTCAAAAGCCTCAGAAGAGTTGTTTCTAGTTGGTTTAAAAATAATTTTTCTTGGTGAAATTTTTCTGTTGTCACAATATCTGACGTTTTCAAATACTCAGGACTATTTTTCTATTCAGAAACTGAATTTCTGGTACAAAAGGAAACTTTCCTCTCTCTGATGTTAAATGTTTATCCAGAACAATTTTAAGAGTAATTTTCTTGTTTTTGTTGTCGTGGGAGTTCAGGATAGAAATCAAATTAAGAAAGTGCAGCATTTTATTTTTAAAACTGTCCATTAATGAAAGATTAAAATGCAGTGCTTCTTGAAGCTAAGATTCCACATACATACAGAATTGTCCATCCTTTTCTAAGAATAGTGATTCAACCCTGTATCTTTGCATTAATCAGATAATTATCAACAGTGCATTCTGGTCTGTTACATTTCCGGTAGCATATGTAGTTGTAATTGTGAACACTCAAGTCTACTTTTTCTTTTAATTCATTCCTGCTCTATACAATGAGTAAGAGAAAAGTTTCATTGTCAAAATATCTGTGCAGAGAACATAGATTTGATCTTATTTACACAGCAAAGTTTCTTCAATACCACCTATGATTTGGATATAAATAGATGTAAAAATATTAACATATGAATATCCACTGTGCAGGTTATATTTGAACTAAGGAGATCTTGGGAGTAGTTGCTTCAAGATGCTTTTGGAAGTTTTATACAATGCTAGATAACTGTAGCTAAACTAACATATCTAGAAAATCTTTTCTATGTGAACAATTTTTCCTCCAAAAAACCTGATGAACAGGTATTCCGAAAGCCTTAGGTACTGTAGAAATTTTTTCATTTGTCTTTTATTTCCCTATTTATTGTGGCATTCCACAGTATATTGGCATTTTCCTCCAAAAAACCTGATGAACAGGTATTCTGAAAGCCTTAGGTACTGTAGAAATTGTTTCATTTGTCTTTTATTTCCCCATTTATTGTGGCATTCCACAGTATATTGGCACGTCTTCTGCATTCTTTGTGTTCGTCTCACAGGGGACGAAATAATTGTTCTTTTATTTTATATACTTTTTTCCTTATGATGATCTTGTGTTATCCAGTGACAATGGTTAGTTTTACAGAACTTTGCAGCATTGTAGCTAATTTTAAGCTACAAGTACTCATAGGCCAGGTGGGATAACAACTCCTACATGTCCTTTAAAATCCCCAATTGACTTTTCAGGTTGTCCTTTGCAAACAGCTTAAATTCTCCTTCAGCTTCAGAAAAACATAAATCTTTCCTAAAGCTTGTAAAGTTCATTTATTTGAAATTTTACAGTAGGCTGAGGAAATCCTACTGCTATTTGTACAGCAGATAGTCTGCTATCTTTGCCTACTTCATAATATTTTGTCTACTTTTTCATCATAACCTCTGGTAAATATCCTGAGCCTGAAAATCTTTGTAAAAAAGTACCTCCTACTGCTGGTAACACAAAACTGTTTATATTCTAAGTACCTTTATTGTTGTTATATCCAGTCACATCTGCCTCTACGTGTTTTGGTCTTCCTCTATACCAATAAAATAACTTCTAAAACCACCATTCTTTTATCTGCAGCAATATATGCCTGTCTGCTTCCCACATTTCCTATCCTGTGTCAGACACATTAACAGCACAAAGAATAGGGTGGCTTTCATGGTTGTGGCAGATAAAGACTGCTGTCTAGTTCTTTCAATAAGAAATACAAGTAGCACAGGGAGCTTTAAACAGCTTATGAGATGGATATTTCAGTCTTCCAGGGACCACGTTATCAGTCAGGGTATGTTTGAGTGTGATTTTACAGTTTGTACCCTCTGCTTCACTTAGAAAGAAATGAATGATCTATGTTCTTACTACTGCCATGTTCCCTCCATTTGTAAGGACCTGGAAAAGTTTTGACTTAAAGACATTGCAGTAACATGATCCACTTAGAGACTGCAGTTCCTTATAGTCCATTTTGGCTTTGTACTGCCAGAACAACATGATGTACCCCATTTTCTTTGTAGTCAAGCTAACATGTTTTGCAAGGGAAGAGGAATTAAACACATAATTTCTCCTCTTTCTTCATCTCAAACCTGAATTAATTGGAAATGTCATACTTTTGACATAGACCAATCATTTCAAATGATCCTTTTGTTTCTGGAGCTATCCAATCTTTTGAGTTGCTGCTGACAGCCTTAGGTTCTCCCTCCTTTCCCCATGGTTCCTTCCCTTTCGTATTGTTTAATTGTATATTTCTAGTCAATTTATTTGATGCTTAAGAAGCATGAATATTTTGCTACTTGAACATCTGCTAATTAGTATATCTGGAAGCCAAGATAACTTAACTATACACTAGAAATAGTTTGATTATAAAGTACAATATTATAAAATTTGTGCTGGCTAAAAGATTCTAAGTTTGTCTATCAGTCTTACAGGCATCTCAAGAATGTGGATCACACTGATCACTCTCAATGGTGTATGCACCTATCTGGCACATTTAAGTTTGGTACTTTCCTACAGGAAAATAGTATATTTTATACAGAAACTTTTAATTTTGGAGGCATTCAATTGTGCAAGAATTCCATCTTTCTACATTATTACTGGAGAATAAATTTCACTCAATATTTTTTCTTACTTAATACCAAAATAAATCTGAAATATCCCAATGCAGAGTAGACTTGGAACTAATCATTACCCCTGAGAGCTGTAAGCACATTCTTTGGTCAGACTCTGACCTATTGTAACCTGATACAAATTATTTATTATTAATATATAGTTTTATTTACTGTAAATAGATAATCTATCTGTCTCAGAGATTTTTTTTTTAAGTGTGATCTAGCTGGTATTAAAATAGTATTATGATTATTGTGTCTGAACATCAAAAACTACAAAATAATATATTAATCATTCTCAGTATTTATTTCCATATGCCTCTTGGTCCTTTCTCTTTCTTCATAATTTGGAGAAATTATTTGTTTTGACTGTTGTGTATTTGAAGAAAATTAAATCAACTGTTATTCGATGTATTTGATTTTAAAATAAAGTTCTGTTTCTTTTTGAGCTTAACTTGCTTTTTGAGTTTATCTTGTGCTTCAGTGTAATTAAATTCTTCTGTTTAAGAAATGTAGTGAGTATGCCTAAAGGGCAGCTAGAAAATATTTAAATTATGGTAGCACTTTTTCTAAAATAAGCTCAATTTGGAACATACTAAAAATGAAATGTAAATTTTTCCTTATATTTCCTTGTAAGAGAAAGGAATATCTGGGATTTTCTTTTGCAGATGTGACTATTTGTGACTATTTACTGATAATCAAAACCAGTATCAAAATGCAATAGTGATAAACTAGAGTATTCTAAAAATGGCAAGTTGTTCAGGTTAATAGAGGATGGTTAAATACATATTCACTACAAGGTGAATGGTATCACAGAGTACAATTTAAATATTTCAATTTATCCTAGGATAATTGTTCATTCACCTCTTATACTGGCATGAACTGCAGTAACAGCAAACTTCTTTTTCAATTTGTGACAGAATTAACAGTTTATAGTGTTAATTGTAATACTGATTTTTTGTAGTAAAAAGTTACTCCTAAAAGGTACTTAAACTTTTATGCCTTTCAAATGTCAGCCTCATAATTTTTTCGCTTTTTACTTCTTAAATAGATACGTAGTATAATGTCCATTCTATTCTTCACATTCTAAACCATATAGGCTATGTCTAACAACAATTTGATTTGGGGCAGTAATGTGCCTTTGATTCAAATCCCCTGATGGTCTCCACTTTGCACACACTACTTTGGTCTTAAAGTGGATTCAGTGCCAAACTAGACTCCTTTTAGGGAAGGTCTTCCTCAAACACAATCCAACATTTGGTGAGGGTATTAGAATCTGAATAAGGGAATAGCCACACCAACACAATGTCCTCTGGCAGGTATTTAAATATTTATACAGTAATAGATGCCTCTTGAAACAAGAACTCCCATGACATCTTGAAATGAAAGCTTGTTATGCTGTGAAAAGAACGAGGTATCATATACCTCACCAAGTATATACCTAGACTTCTGTAAGGCTTTTGACATGGTCCCCCACAACAGCCTTCTCTCTGAATTGGAGTGATATGGATTTAACAGATGGAATGTTCAGTATATGAGGAACTGGATGGATGGTCACATCCAGAGGGTAGTGGTCAACAGCTTAATGTCCAGAGGGAGATCAGTAACAAGTGGTGTCCCTCAGGAGTCCATACTGGGACCAGTACTGTTTAATAACTTCATCAATGACATACTGGGATCAAGTGCACCCTCTGCAACTTTGCTGATGACACTAAGCTGAGTGATGCGTTTGGCACGTCTGAGGGTTGGGATGCCATTCAGAGGGACCTGGATGAGCTTGAGAAGTGTGCCCATGTGAACTTCATGAGATTCAACAAGATCAAGATCAAGGACTTTGTACTTGGCAATCCCAGGTATCAACACAGGCTGTGGGGTGAAGGAATTGAGAACAGCCCTGCAGAGAAAGAGATGGGGGTACTGATGGATGAAAATCTAGACATGAGCTGGTAATGTGTGTTTGCATCCCAGAAGGCCAACCATATCCTGGGCTACATCAAAAGAAGTGCAGCCAGCAGGTCAAGGGAAATGATTCTGCCCCTCTACTTTGCTCTGGTGAGACCCTACCTGGAGTATTTCATGAAGCTCTGGAGTCCTCAGTGCAAGAAAGACATGGACCTGTTGGAGTGGGTCCATAGGAGGGCCACAGAAATGATCAGAGGGATGGAACTCCTTTCATATGAAGAAAGGCTGAGACAGTTGGGGTTGTTCAGCCTGGTGAAGAGAAGGCTCCAGGGAGACCTTATTTCAGCCTTTCAGTACTTAAAGGGGGCCTATAAGAAAGGTGGGGACAAATTTTTTAGCAGGGCCTGTTGAAACAGTACAATGGGTAATGTTTTTAAACTAAAAGAAGGTAGATTTAGACCAGGTACAAGGAAGAAATTTTTTACAATGAGGGTGGTGAAACACTGGCACAGGTTACCCAGAGAGGTGGTAGATACCCCATTCCTGGAAACATTCAAGATCAGGTTGCACAGGGTTCTGAGCAACCTGATCTAGTTGAAGATGCACCTGCACATTGCAGGGGTGGGGGTTGGACTAGATAACCTTTAAAGTTCTCTTCCAACCCAAACTATTACATGATTCTATGATTCTAAGTCTTTTATGGTACTCAACTTTTTATGGGCTTGGAGCATCTACCTAGATTCTCACTTGGCTGTTGGGGAAGCATTTTCTCTATGTCCAGCTTGAACACTTTCACTGATGCATCAATGCTTTGATAGAGGGCAGAAATTACAGGTGTTCTCTTAGTGTCACTTCTAAATTCATGAACTGAACTGACCTTTCCAGATGGCTTATTTTCCTGAAGTCTTTCAGTAGTTTATTTCAAGGATGGACATTCTCACTCAGGCTAAGGAAAATTCAACTTTTTGCTAGCTGAGTCTGACATTTCTGTTGAAGTAAAAAAGGTATGACAAGTCTAGTGATACTGGACAGTCCTCATTGCTTTCTGATCTTCGCTATCTTCATAGATAGTAACATGAACTCTTACACTTTGGTAAATTCCTAGGGAGTTGTTTCCAATAAAAATGCAAAAACATGGAATGCTGACTTTTCTCTAGTCATTACATCACTCTGGAAATTTTCAAGTCATAACCTGGTTATGTTTTGTCACAGTTTCTTACATAAGGAAGCCCATCAGATAGAGACACCATGGCCTGTTTTCATGTTCAAGTAGTGTACTTCATTCTCAGGAAGTGGTTCCCAGAAAACTGTAAATAATTAAAAGGATCACTTCAGTGTTTTGGTTTTGTCTATGGATATTATCTTGTTTTTTTTCTGTAAGACAGCATTTTTATTTATTTTTTTTTTCCCCAGAATGATAGAGTTTTCTTTTTGAATAATATATAAAAGGAAATTCAATATCAGAACAAAAAGTTTCATTTTTATTAAGATTAAATCTCTTTACCAAAATAAATATGCGTTTTTCCTATTCTTGGAGAATCTTATATTTCTTATATTTATATTTGTTTCTATGTTTTATGCAACAAAATTTCTAAAAATATTTTATGGAAATGCATTTATTTTCAGCTGAGCATGTAGCAGATGTTCCTGACTGATAAATTGAAAATAAAGCTAGTATTGTGGATACACAGACATCTATGTGTTTTTTAACAGTTTTGAGAATGTCATTTGGCATAAAATTCAAGTCCTATTTGCCCAGGAAGTGTTTTCAAACCAACTGTTTTTGTTCACTTGTTTGAAATAAAAACATAGAATCATAGAATGTTCTGAGTTGGAAGGGACCCACAAGGAGTCCAACTCTTGCCCTAGCATAGGACAGTCGCAAGATTCAGACCATGTGTCTGAGGATGTTGTCCAAATGCTTCCTGAATATTGTCAGGCTTGGTGCCATGACTGCCTTCCTGGGGAGCCTGTTCCAGTGCTCCACCACCCTCTGGGTGAAGAACCTTTTCCTAATGTCCAACCTAAACTTGCCCTGGCACATCTTCCTGCCATTTCCCCTGGTCCTATCATTGGTCACCAGAGAGAAATCAGCACCTGCCCCTCCTCTTCCCCTTGCGAGGAAGTTATAGACTACTACACCAGAAAAGATAATAGGCACAAACTCTATTAAAATAGAGTTGGCATACCTCTCACAGACTGCTGGGACTAATCCTTGTATTTTGTTAAAACCCACTTTCCAGAAAGGCAAGTAGGTTGAAATCATCAGTAGAATCCTACATGTCCTTTATAATGTTGGTTCTCCCATTCACTGTCCAAAATTAGCACCTTATTTCTGGCTTAAATGTATCAAATTTCTTGATCAAGCTACTCTGATAGATCTGTTGTAATGGACCCATAGGTTTATCCTTCTGGATGTGTTTGTACACTCTAATCAAGCCATGTTTCAGTTCTTATTTTGATTATATATTTTGTTCTCTAAAATCATGTGATTACTAAAAAACTGGATTTTAAAATGGCTCAAGCAATTGCTTTACATACTATAGAAAAAGTTCTTTATGCTACATTTTCTGTTGCCATTAGATGTGACAGAATAATTTGTCTAATTTATGTTATCACCCCTCATGATATAAATGTTGTTGAATGTGGTGTTAGCTGCAAATCAATATCAATTAACCTGAGTATAGATTTTCATCCTTGAATTCAGTAAATCCTTCATGATATCTGCTTTAATATTAGACGTAAACAAATGTATCCAGTACATACAAAATGCAAGTGTAAGGCTTTAATAGTAATATGGACTGATATGGTTAGTTAAGTGATATATCCTGCATTATTCAATTCTAGCACAGTTTAGAATCACATATATACTCCTATTTCTTAGATAAGTTAAATGGCTACCAAGATCCTTTGAGGTACATAGAAATATAATTATCATTACAGAAGTCTAAACTTGCTCAGAAGCTTTTTTAGAAATGCATAGACTCAATAATGTAAAAGTAAGGTACTTAATTTAGTAAACTTGTAGCTATTGTTAAATTAAGACAGAAACTGAAATGTTCAAAAGTATATTTCCCACCACACAGTGTGAAAAAAAACAGACCTTTCCCTTCCAGTAATTCTGATTTTCCATTTACTAAATGGAAAGGTACATTAAAGAAGTTTGCATTACTTCCCAAATACCTTTAAGCAAGTCTTTCTTGGCTAATGTGCTTAAGACATTGCAATACAGTAATTCTGAAGTATTGTTATATGCATTGTCTATAAGCCCTCCTAACAGGAATGGGGAAGGTTTACCTGAGCCAATTTCAGATCCTGTTAAAGATTTGTCCTTTATTATTTTTCTTGTTACAGATGTTTACCTGTATCATAAGTTTGAGAAAAAAAGACTGAATTTGCAGGTTGTAGGAAATGCAGGATATAAAACAAATTCAGTGGCTTTTGTATACTGACTGGTAAGGTTCAGTACCCCTTGTGTATTATGCACCTGTGTAAAAAGCTTATTGTGCGGTCCTCTTGAGAGAGTGAGCGTTTCTTTAAGGTTTAGTAATAGGTGTCAGTATCGGAATTTCTTTTATGTCAGTGGTAGATTAGTCAACAATGCTGGTAAGTTTTGTTTATTTCCCTCTCTTTCCTTATTTTTATTTTTTTTACTTTCAGAAGCTTGGAAAAAAAAATGACTAGGTCCCATAAGAACTTGCTACTGCAGATTGATGACTGATCATAACTGTTAAAGAGGTATGGGAACCACACTGGAGGAAAGATTCCCTTTGAGAAAGTAGGCGCTCCTCATTTCTGGTATGGCTAGGAAACAAAGTTTTCCAGTTTGCAGCTTCAAGGCTGAGTGGAAATGAATCATGCTAAAGGAAGTTCATGCCTGATAGTACAGGATACAGATGGAAGAATAAATTAAATTAGGTGAGTTGCCTTACAATGAAACCAGATATTTTAACTTCATCCAGTCAAGGCTATGACTATCCAGTTAAGACTATGTCTTAAGCATTTTAACTTTCCTTCTGGGAAGTGAAAACAAATGTTTCTCAAAAAAATCTGTTTAAATTTTCTATGTATGTACACATTCACCAGTAAGCAAAGGCTCAGAATTGTCTCATGCCTATGCTCCAGTGAGGATCTATCAATATAGGACATTTCCTAGATAACAGGATCTATCTTAGTTAGTATTTTATTCAGAATGTGTAAACTAGGAGTTTCTCTTTCCCTCAATAAATTTAAACTAGTAGTTTGTCCATTCCTGTAGACTTGAATCTCTTCCAGCTGCAGATGTAACTGAGTTACATCTTCCCTCTCCTTGTTAAATTTGAGAAGAATAACCTGCTGCTTCCTTTTAAAAGGGCCATGTCCTTAGTCCTTATGAGGAATTCCAGACTGGATTGTGACCTGCCACCGGTCTGCATAGAAGTGAATGGCCTGAAGACTCAGGTTGGGAGGGACTTAAGGTGCAACCTTTCTTCTTTGATTCCTCCTGACTTGGGGTATTAATACTCAGCTTCTTTGTGTACTAGCAGTGGTGAACTTTATCATCAGACACTTAACTTTTTCCATGTAAAGTATAGGGAGTTTTGGTACCTGACTAAGGGCTGCTACAGGAACAGGGAATCTAAAAACTGCTTTCAGTGATGATGAACAGGCTAAATTAAGCCTTCACCGAGTTGATCCTAACTCATCAAGCCCACTGTGTGCCTTGTCTTCACCAAGATTTTATTTCATATTAATCTACTCAAGATACAACACCTTCTTTCAAATGGGGACAGAGCCCTTTTGGACACAAGACAACAGATCTATGCAATCAAAGCTTTTTAGAATATCAGACAGCATGTTGTCTAGGACTTGTAATTTTTAACACTAAACTAGAAAGGAGAACTGGAAAGGACAGATCTATTGAGTGTCAATTAGGTTTAAGGTTCAATGGTAGGATGTAATATAAGTCACTTTGTGTACAAATGTTGCCATTGATTTTCTATTTAACAGTATTTTCTTCATTCCCCAGCAATTACTGTGTCTTCTGCTAAGATTTTTCCCTTTTTTACCTTCTATAGATACAGCTTTATTTCAAAGTTCTGCTTTCTGCACTTATATGTCTGATTTTCATACAGAACTATTATTATCTGTCACCTCACTTTAGATTAACTTTCTAAATTCCTCATATTTCAATAAATTATAAATTTAGAGTCTTAAATCAAGAATGTCACTGGGCTAAATACAAATGTAGCTAATTTGCAGTACAGTGAGAAAGAATCTTCAGTCTCTCAAAGGAAATGTTACACTTTTCAGTGTTTATATATGTGGTGGTTTCACTTGGCTAGCACTTGGCTAGCAGCCAAACACAGCCGTTTGTTCACTCCCCCTCTCCCAAGGGAATAGAGAGAATTGGGTAGCAGGGGTAAGGAGACTCATAGGTTGAGATAAGAACAATTTAATAATTTAAATATATTTAAAATAAAAATAATAATAATAAAATACTAATGTTAATAATAATTGTAATAAAATATACAAATGAGTGATATATGGTACAATTGCTCACTACCCACTGACCAAGCCTGGTCCGTTTCCAGATAACAATCCTGAGGGAGCAACAATCCTGAAACCAAAACCACAATCCCAGAAAAGCAAGAGCCTCAGAGAAAGCCAGAGAGAGCAAGAGAGGAGACCCTCATTTACATACCTAACATGATGTTGTATGATATGGAATATCCTATTAGCATATAATCCCACACTGAAACAAAAGCACAGTGCTGTTCTAGCTACTAGAAAGAAACCTAGCCATGTTTCATCTAAAAACCAGGACAACATAGACAGTTATTAAAACAATCTACAAGATACAGTTTTTATTTAGACTTAACGAACTTTGCCAGGAAATATCTCTGTTCCTCTTTCCCACACAAATGCAATCTGTTTGTTTTAGCATATGGAAAGTTTAACACAACTAAGAAGTATTTTAAATTAAAGTGAGTTTGCTGTGTCCAGTGATAACTACTTAATTATTTAAAAGTTTTCCTACATACAGCTGTACAAATTGCACTTTGTAATGAGGAAATACCTGTGCATTAGTTACTGTGTGTTGATGAACTTTTATGTATAAAACTCAGAGAGACAGATGACTGTAGGATTGAGGGAGGTACACTAGACAATGAAATAACTATTCTGGTGAACGTTATAGGCTCCAGAAGTCCTACTATGAAAAAATATTCAAATTTTGCAGTCCTTGCACTCTAAAAATTTCAACTACAAAGTGGTAATTTCATCAAATTTATCTCCCTGCTGTAAAATAGAATTAAAAGACATAACTACAAGAATGGCTTTTTTAATTGTCTTTTTTTTCTTTTTAATATATTGTTAAACACCAAACTGTTTTCTACAGGTTGTATATTTTGAAGCTCTATAAGGATCACAAAATCTACAGTGTGTTCAGTGGTCTTCTGATGCTTCCTGGAAATATTTTAATTATGTACAGTTGTCTTCACGTCATGTAGGCAAGATAGTAACCAATAACACCCTGTGTCCCTGTTGAGCTTTAAAATTGAAACCATGCTTTCAGAACACTGCCCTAAATTAACTTTCACACCAGTCAAATTGCACCACACAGGCAACCTTAGGTCTGCTGCCTGAGATAGCTCTAATAATGTGTACATCATAAACTGTCCATAATTGTTAACAATCTGCTTTTCAGCTAACTTGTTCATATCTGAAAAATCAGGAACCCTCATAAAACTTACATGTTATTTATTTCTGAGCTTCTGTAGCCTACTAAGCTCAAAGAAAATGTCATTATTGTGTTGAGGTTAATGTATAGAAAAAAATATTTTTTACCATCAGTGTGTTGTTCTGAGATTGAATTAAAATTATATATATATACAATGTAACAGTTACAGTGGCATTAGAACTTAAAAGCTGTGATGAAGGAGTTTCCCAACAGTTACTACAGATGTATTCACATCTTCATTTGTTTTAAACCACTCTGATTAAGGACCCTGAAAACATTATTTCTTCTGTGAATATATTTTCAACCTTGAAGTAGTTTCTATTACATTTTTGTTTGTGTGTAGGATTATGCTGAGACACGGAGTCACAAATCCTTATGTTCCTACCCTCTCTTCTTTTCCCTACCCTTCTCTCTGTCTTTCTCTCTTCCACGTGCTCAACCTCTCTCTCCATTCTGTAGGGGAGGTTTCTTATCATCCACTTGTCTTCAGAGAAATGTGAAACAATGGTAAAGAATGACAATGGAATATATTAGTTTGCCATTACAGGCTGCTGTGTTTCAGAGAGAAGGAGTTATCAGTACCTTCCAGAATATTTCCAAGTCTTGTGTCCCTTTTGCCAGTACCACACCCTCATTGCCTCACCTTGCTTTCTTCACCATCCCATCTGAAATGTGCTCTTCCCTGGAATTTCCCATGTGATTCATGTCTTCTGCTTCTTTGAGACTTCCCTTTTAGCTGGTTTCCTCATCCATGTCCCTTCTGCCTGCAATGTAGATGACCAAACAAATGCCTCAGGAGTGTCTAGCTTTCTCATGTCCTCTTCTCAAAAGAATAAGCCAGAGGAGCTTCTCCAGAGCCCAGTTATGCCTTTTGAGGTAGATCCAACCTGTCCCTATTCCTGGCTTCTTCAGTATTCCTCAGTCTTGTGAAAGGAAGAAAAATATCCTGGATTCAGGAAAGAAAAATATTCTCCTTAAGAATTATTTAAAATAAAAATTGATAAATAACCTTTTTTAAAAAAAATTTTCTGCTTCTCTATTAGTGATGAAGGGTGCATTTTTAAGTTTCTAAGCCACAGGAGCACTTTTGAAAATGAGACAGTCTTGTGTTCTTAAATGATTACTACCTTTGAGAATTTAATCTGTTAGGAGGATCTATGCCCAATGTCATTAACAAAAAAATCCTATCCATTTCCAATGGAATGAAAGTACTGATTTTTTTTCACAGATACTCCATATTTCTTAGTTTTCAATGTCAGCTTGAAAACAAAGTGGAGAGAAGGAAGATAGTACTCTCTTGCTAGTATATTTCATATTTGAAAAAGCTGCTCAAAGAAAATACTTTCTGTAATTATTTCTTTAATATATTCTGGGAATTATTTGTGGAAGCACATTTTCCTTTTATAACCCACAACTAACATTTCCATGGATGGTCTTTTATTTTCTTTCTTTATTTGATGCTGTATTACATACTTCCCACTTCATGAAATCATAACATAAAAATAGTTGATGAACTTGCATTCCCTGCATTTGTTCTCTAGACAGGAAAGACATAAGTCACTCTGTCAACAACTAATGAGAGTCTGTCTTGTTATCTACAGATTCCATAACAGTAAATTAGTCACGTTTTGTAATTTGTACCCTAACAATTATTTACATGAGACATCTTTCCTTTCACAGTTCCCTTTTCTCCCATTCCTTGCTACTGAAGGTGGCTAATGAAATCTGAAATTAGTAAACAAATAGAGCTACAACTCATTGACTCAGAAGCACAATAATGGCTGTAAATGGCAAACCTTGCTTTGATGTATTATTTTAAAATGTAGTGTTATTGCCATGCAGCTATTCTCTTGAGACATTACAATCTATGACAGTATGTGGTAATAAGGGTGGGAGGAAGGGCTCTTTAAACATACTGTCTGTTGAGAAGCTTTTGTGTGTGCTTTTAAATGCTGAAACAGAAGCATGACTTAAAATCATTAGCTCTGCTCCTGCTAATTATACCTAGTTGGAGAGAGATAGTTAATTACTACTTTGTCTACTTTGTCAGAAAGCTTTCATTTTGTGTTTGTTAGCCTTTTTCAAGTCTTTGCCTGAACCAGTGTTTTACCATAATTCAATTATATTGGTCTATTGCCATTTCATTCAGATTACAAATATAAATATTCTGTTCTGCTAGCAAGAAGAATTCAGTATCAAGAGTAGTAGATGGACTAAAAGACACAGAAAAAAATGCCTCACTAGAATTAATGTTGCTTGCCAAAGTGCTCACCAAACCACTTTCCCTAATTTATCAGCAGTCCTGGCTAACCAGGGAGGTCCCATTTGACTGGAGGTTAGCAAATGTGATGTTCATCTACAAGAAGGGCTGGAAGGATGATATGGAGAACTACAGGCCTGTCAGTCTAACCTTGGTGCCAGGAAAGGTTATGGAGCAGATCATCTTAAGTACCATCATGCATCACATAAAGGACAACCAGGAGATCAGGCCCAGTCAGCATGAGTTTATGAAAGGCAGGTCCTGCTTCACTAACTTGATCTCCTTCCATGACAAGGTGACCCACTTAGTCATTGAAGGAAAGGCTGTGGATGTTGACACCATTTCCTGCGGCATTCTCCTGCAGAAACTGGCTGCTCATGGCTTGGATGGGAGTACTCTTCACTGGGTGGAAAACTGACTGGATGCCCAGGCCCAAAGAGCTGTGGTGAATGGAGTTAAATCCAGATGGTGGCCAGTTACAGGCAGTGTTCTCCAGGGGCCAGTTTTCTTTAGTATCTTTATCAATGATCTGGACAAGGGGATCGAGTTCACCCTCAATAAGTTTGCAGATACCACTAAGTTGGGTGAGAGTGTTGATCTGCTTAAGGGTACAAATGTTCTACAAAGGGATCTGGACAGGCTGGAACAATGGGCTGAAGCCAATTATGGTGGCCAGTTACAGGCAGTGTTCTCCAGGGGCCAGTTTTCTTTAGTATCTTTATCAATGATCTGGACAAGGGGATCGAGTTCACCCTCAATAAGTTTGCAGATACCACTAAGTTGGGTGAGAGTGTTGATCTGCTTAAGGGTACAAATGTTCTACAAAGGGATCTGGACAGGCTGGATCAATGGGCTGAAGCCAATTGTATGAAGTTTAACAAGGCCAAATGCCAGGTCCTGCAGTTGTGGGTTCACAACAACCCCATGTAACATTACAGGCTTGGGGAAAAAGGGTTGACATTGAGGTGCTGGAGTGTCCAAGGAGGAGCAATGAAGCTGTTGAAGAGTCTAGAGCACAAGTTTTATGAGGAGCAGCTGAGGGATCTGAGATTGTTTAGTCTGGAGAAAATAAGGTTTTGGAGAGACCTTATCACTGTCTATAACTACCTGAAAAGAGGTTGTAGTGAATTGGGTGTCAATCTCTTTTCCCAAGTAACAAGTGATATGACAAAAGGAAATTGCCTCAAGTTGCACCAGGGGAGGTTTAGATTGGATATTAGGAAAAATTTCTTCACTGAAAAGGTTGTCAATGGAACAGGCTACCCAGTGAAATGATGGAGCCACCATCCCTGGAGGTATTTAAAAGCCCTGTAGATGTGGTGCTTAGGGACATGGTATAGAGGTGGAAATGGCATTGTTAGGTTTACTGTTGGACTCGATGATCTCAAAGATCTTTTCCAATCTAAACAATTCTATGATTCTAATGTATGAAATGAGAGCCTACAGAAGGAACACATTAACTGTTGGCTGGTATTTTAATAATTAAAGGATAAATCTAACTTTGAAGTTCAAGTCATTGAACTTCTTTATAATGAGAAAAGGTCCAGCTGAACGTGCAACTGAAATTGAGTGTGGTTTAAATGAAAGCACCATCAAGTGAGTCTTCTGTCCACAGACTTTGCCAAGCCAGGTTGGAATCCTGAGGAGACAGGGAATAAATCTAGATAAAGAGCAGAAGGCTGGTTTCTGATAAGAACAGGAACAGTGGAGTTGCAAGATATGGGCTGTCCTCCAGAAATCTTTTTTGTGGTCTTAGACAGATCATTTTATCTTTGTTAAATCACAGAAGTCAATGAGGTGGAGAAATACCCTTTAGGAGAGAAAGGGAAAAACTGCTATCTAGCTGAAGACAAATGAATCATTCTCTTTAGTCCTTGTGTTGGATAATTGTGAATCAGTTACTGAAGGTTTTTTGCCATCTAAAACCCCTGTTCAACATGCACATTAATAGATTAAATTAGTAGGTAATTTAGATTATTGCATTTATCAGTACATTAGATTAAGACAAAAATGTCCTGGGCCTGTATCCTCTAATTCATCTTACAGCCAGAAAACAATTCAGTTCCTAAGTCCACTGATATGAAGTTTCAGGAAATAATTATGACCTAGCTTCTAATACTTTGGTTGGTTACTTAAAAAACTTGTGATATTCAACTTCTGGTTCTCTGCATAGGTTCTTTCCTGTTTTGCTTATATAGGAATTGATGTTTTCACTGCTCAGAAAGATAGAACTGTGACTGAGCTTTTGTGTGAATATATTGGTTGATTTCATAGTTCTGTATTTCAGATTGGTTTCACACATGGTTATATGCTAGGTTTCTTTTCAGTAAAAATTATCTTTAATTTTTGCAATTAAATTTTATCTAACATAGAATATCAGTTAACTAAAAAATGTTAAATCAGTTCTGCATTATTACCAGAAAGTGGCCCATAGAATTTAACTCTCATTTTGCTGGTTGGATTTCACATGTATCTGCCATTTGAGATAGTTAGCAATTTAATTACTAAACAGATAGATTTTTTTTTTTTTTATAACTGGTAATTTATTCTGAACCTTTTATAGAAAGTGTGGACATTCTCACATGTATTCCCTTTCATGGTACATCTGCAATATACATACAATTTTTCGATAAAACAAATAGGCATTCTGAATTCTCCAGATCACAGGGAATAGTGAGAATGGGATCACTGAATACTTCTGCTAAGCTATGTGAGAAACTAAAGAATGTTCCTACATGTTTCCCTGTACTTGATAATTCACAAACAGACTCTCAGAAATATAGGACGATTCAGAGAAATTACAGTTAAGAATAAAATCCACGATAGTAAAGGTAGATATTCCTCAAGAGTGCTGTAATGATGTCCAGGAAGTGAGAACCCACTGATCCCACTGAAAAAATATGTTGTTCAACAGATATTTTAGCGGTAACATAACTATCCTGAGGAGGGGTTTTTTTTGTTAACTAAAATAATATTACAATTTTATTTATTTTTTAGTGGCGTCATTAACTGGCATCTGAATTTTGCAGAATAATTATAGTTCAAAACGATTCTTTGGCTTTTTCTCAAGGTTACAGCTTTCCTGTATTGTCTAAAATTCTTATAATTATGACTGACTCACTAGCCTCAACATTCCTCTGAAAACATATGTTTTGGTTGTGATCACCCTCTGTGATTGAGGGTGGCAGAGCACTGGAACAGGCTGCCCAGAGAGGCTGTGGAATCTCTTTCTCTAGAGATATTCAAAACCCACCTGGATGCAGCCCTGTCCACCTTGCTCTAAGTGAACTTGCTTTGACAGGGGGTTGGACTAGATGATCTACAGAGGTCCCTTCCAACCCCTACCATTCTATGATTCTGTGATTGGAAAGTTGGGTTTTTTTCATCTCAGTTATGATAGAAAAATACATGCAGTGAAACTTCTTCAGTTATCTTGCTATGAATTCCAGTGTCTTACCAAGGGTAGGAAGCTTGATAAATACACAGTGATTGTACTGTGGAGAGCAAGGTGAAAGCAACTAACTAATAACTAAAAATAAAGTATATCAACAGGTCACCAAAAATTATATTTAAAAATCTGTAGTGCATAGATACAATTAAATAATCTGAGAGGCTCAGAACTCATAGGTTTAGAAGTTTTGACCACAGACATAATACCTGACTGCTATGTTAATTTGAAGAATTTCGTTATCTTAAAATGATCACAGACTTTTTCTAAATATAAGGCTCCTAAAGGAGAGAAGAACAGTAAGAGTTACCACCATGGTATGGAAATATATTCAATATCTAAATTGAATTAGCACAATTAAATAAGTAAAAATATAAAACTATATTAATAATCACCTGGACTCATGTTTTCTTATGAAACATACTGTTGCCTCTGCCTACTGTTCTTGAACCTGAACTTGCCCATATGTTTACATGACATCTTTAATAATGAAACAGTATAACTAGATTGAGGATAGATTCTCCAGTGGTGAAGACTATGTTATGTTACAGTCATCTTGCTGTGAAGAGAGTGTCCATGAAATTACTATCTTATTGTCTTACCAGAAAGCAGAGGATATAAACCCCACCTTTTCTCACCCTATACCTTGCTCACTCACTTCTTAAAGACAAATATATCACATCACTTTCAAGAAAATTGTAGGTATATCCATAACAAAAAAGGAACAGTTGCTTTACTTTTCTCAGAATTGTTTGTTCTGAGGTCTCCCCAACTACTGAAGTGCCTTACCTGTCTGTTTTATTACAGAAGTCTTGAGAATTGATTTGGAGTCATTGCAGTTAATTTGTTTTTATTTATAATTTATAATATATAGTGTGATATACCAATTTTGACTGTTTGTAATCTAAGAATATTTCTGTTTCAAAACTAAATTTCTTCACAAATTGATTTAATTGACCTCAACTCTGACAGTTTTACCTTTTTTCAGACCTATAAAAATGCCTACAAAGTAGTTTTTCATTTGCTCAGTCCAGGCATGAACCAGTTCCAAACTAGAAGCAGTATTTGTGGTTGTTAAGTGGAACCCAGACTAACACATCTAGCTAAGTTTATTAGGGAAAGGTCAAAATTGCATAAGCAAAAGTTATGTGATTTCTTATTTCTAGTTCACATGTGGCCAGCACAGAGCTTTGTCACAGGCCACTGTTCCTGCCTCCAAATTTCATGTTGTCATGTCTTTACTCACATGAACACTGATGAGCATTAAACAGTTGATGAGCATTAAAAAAATTATAACAAATTAGCAAAAGGAAGGTTGTGCACAAAACCCTTTAAAATTAAACTGCCACAATTACAGGCATTGATTATCTGGATGACAAATAAGCCAAATGCTGGAGGAGCATAGCAACTGCCTAATGCTCCTTCCGCTATCCTCTGTAGTGATATCTTCTGCTGGGACTATCAGTATTTGTGCAGTAATGGACGTTGAGCAATCTGGTCTGAGATGAAGAAGGTAACCTATGCCAGATTTGTTGGCTATGAATAATATGAAGGTACATCCAATACGAACTGTATGAATCTGTATACTATTAATAATGTATACTATTAATATGTGTGGTAATATAATATTAGATGTTTTTTATATATATATA
>NW_010311191.1:2154-18947 GCF_000700745.2 Antrostomus carolinensis | reverse complement strand
AGCTTTAGGGCAGCCTTTTGTGAAGTTAAAAGCCAAGGGGAGGTTAAAGCTGTATCTGTGGAGCCGGAGGTAGTATGGGGCTCTTGATCTTTCAGCTTCCTAAATCCGGTGTTTTTTCTCAGATCTCAACTGTCTAAATCATAGTTTTAAGTTTCAATGTTCTTGTAAACTCAGATGATCAAAAAAGTATGTAGTTCTGCTTTCGGATTTGTCTGCATTCTGGTCTCGCTTTGTACAACTGAAGTGTTTCTAGAAGAGCTCCTTTAACCGTTTGCTTTGTTCTTCCTCCCTAGTGGAACGAGATAATAGAAGTTTTTCGTGCTGGCATGCCTTTACGGAAGCATCGGTGTCGCTTCAAAAGCTACGAGCGTTGCTTCAAAGCCTCGGAGGCAGTGGACCGTTTGCATGAACTGCTTGTCTCTAATCAAAACTTTGGCCCAGAAGTGACTCGCAATCAGACGGTTAAGCTGCTTAAAAAATTCCTGAAAAATCATGTTATTGAAGATATTAAAGGAAGATGGGGCAAAGAGGACTTTCAAGATGATAGCCATTTATACAGGTAAACCTATATACAGCTACTGAAAAGTTTTGGGTTTTGGAAACAAGGAGTAATAACTCTTGTACATTGGTCTTACAAAAGTTTTTGTAGAATGCCTTTGAAAAGGTGTTAACGTGTCTTCCCCCATTCCTTTTAAGGACTTTATTTTCTGTAGTAATAGGCAACTGTGATGATTTAATATTTGACTTGGTTTTTCAGGGGTTTTTTTGCTTGTTGCTTGTTTGTTTTTAAGTATTTTTGAAAGGCACTTTTACTCAGTTATGTTCTTTGGATACTAACAAAAGCTTTTGCAGCTTTTACAAGGTAGCAAGTTCTTTTTGCTGTTGTTAGACATCAGTTTTGTCAGTGTTAGAAGAGTGCATATCAAGAAGATATTGACGGGAGTGAGCATCCAGCTCCAGTTGTCCTTCCTGTCCCTCAACCCTCTGACTATTTTGGATGCTTTTTCCACTCATTCTGAGGAAGAGAAAGGCCTTCTGAATTTATAAGTCATTCATGATATAACCTTTTTCTATACTCCTTGGGTTGTAGATTGAAGTTGTCTTAAGAGTGTCACAATTTTGTTTGCCTGTCCTCAAGGATGCTTGCTTACTTATCCCTGTTTAACCTCTCAACTATTGGCTTGTTAACAGAGGAAAAACATTTTCTTTGTAATGAAAGCTAAGCATTACTGCAGTGGGTTCTTTGACCTCTTGTGACCTCAGTTAAGGTTTGCGCATCCAGAAGTTGCAGGTTCTGAATTTGTACTATCTTGCAGAATCCTGTTCAGTGAGAACACAGTGTAAAAATGACCATTACATTAAGTGTGGTTTTGTAAGTTATACCATGGTGAGTCTTTCGAGGAAATGGGAGCTATCTTCATGCAGAGCAATTGGGAAAATAGGTCAGCAATACTGCTGTGTTCCTACTTATTATGTCTATTGTTATATACTTAAAGAAATATTATCATAGAATGGTATGGCTTGGATGGAACTTTAACAATCACCTAATTCCATGCAATGAGCAGGGACACCTTCCACTAGTTCAGGTTGCTCAAAGCCTCATCCAACCTGGCCAGGATGAGCAGGCAGCGGGCAGCCACAGCTTCTCCGAGCAACCTGTTCCAATGTCTCACTATCCTCACAGGAAATAATTTCTTCCTAATATATAAACCTGCCCTCTTCCATTTTAAAGCCATTGCCTCTTGTTCTGTCACTACCTGCCCTTGTAAAAAGTCCCTTCCCAGCCTTCCTGTAACCCCTTCAGGTACTAGAAGACCACTCTAAGTTTTCCCCGGAGCCTTCTCTTCTCCAGGCTGAACAGCCCCAAATCTCTCAGCCTGTCCTTATAGGAGAGGTGCTCCAGCCCTTGGATCATCCTGGTGGCCCTCCTCTGGACTTGCTCCAGTAGGTCCATGTCCTTGTTATGTTGGAGGCCCCAGAGCTGGAAGCAGTACTCTAGGTGAGATCTCATGGGAGTGGAGCAGAGGGGCAGAATCACCTCCTTTGACCTGCTGGACACGCTTCTCTTGATGCAGCCCAGGATACGGTTATTGGCCTTCTGGGCTGTGAGCGCACATTGCCTACCCGTGTTGATCTTTTTGTCCACCAGTACCCCCAGGTCCTTCTCCTCAGGACTACTCATGATCCAGTCTCTGCCCAGCCTGTATTTGTGCTTGGGGTTGCCCTGACCCAGGTGCAGGACCTTGCACTTGGCTTTTTTGAACTTCATGAGGTTTTCACAGGTTTGTTGTGTTTATGTGGTTGTGGTTGGTGTGTGCTTGTTTTGCATTGGCATTGTGACGCATTAAAATTATTTTTTTTATTTTCTCCTTTGTATTTTCAGCCATGACTTTCCTGAGCTGCAGGCTGTGGAAGTTGGTTGGGTGAAATATTTCTGCTTTTCATTTTTTATATGCTCTGCCTAATGATCTGCTGTTGGACAAGAGAGCTCTTTCCTTGTAGCTACCTTAATGATGTTCTTTCTCCACCTCCCGTTCAAAAGATAACTAAGATACTAATTGCACAGGTTTTTTACTAAAACTGCATACCTTTCATGTGTCTGGAATTGGAGACTTGATGCATAAATAACCCATGTATGCTACTCATGGTTCTGTTGTTTGGCTTTAGGTGTCAAAACATGCTTTTCTCCTATTTATGGAGCTATACATCTTTTTTCCAGCCTGCTTTTGTTCATGTATTTAATGTGCTGGCAGCTCCCTCTGGTGGACTTTCCTCATGTTGCTTTGTAAATACTTGTCTCACTGCGTTGTTTGGGGTAGCAGTACAAGTCACTGCTAATTCCACTGACGGTGCTTACTCCAGAAACCTCGATATGCTTCATACCTTTACTATAGGTTCCTGTGTTAATCCACTGTAACTGCACACTGTGGTGCACAGTTATGTCATTCCTTAACTTTGCATGTAAATGTAGTTGTCTGCTGTTATTCACTCCATAGAGCATACTAAAGAGATGTTGCCAAATGTTGATTTGCCTGAGAATATTGGGCAAGTATTAAAGGTCAAGGTGAGAACTAGTATGGTTTCTAAAGTAGCAAAGACTATCTGTCTGTGTGTCCTGACTTACTGGCTCAGCAAAGTCTAAATAATAAATGAGAACTTTTGGAAGCTGTTAGGCTTTACATTTTTTGCAATCTAAGCAATTGTATTAAAAGCAAAAGGGTTTGTACTCTTCCATTGCTAGTAAACTTCTGGGAATTCAGCTGTGGTACTTGTTATACCATTGATACCAACATTAATTGACCCTATTCTCTGTCCTTTGCCCTGAACACAAATAGGTATCTCTATTTCCTTCTTGTATAAACTCCTAAAACTAATGTTGCTGGCTATAAACCATGCTAATCTTGACATGTCAGCTTTGGAATGCTCCTTAGTTGCTAGCTTTAGGTAATGTTGCTCTGTTCATCATAAAATCAGAGGCTTTTCATTGTTCATCTGAAAACTTGCCCCTATCCAGATCTTGCTGTAATGCTACCTGGAAAAGGGGAATGCACCTCCTTTTTCTTCTTTTAAGAACTCATTCATTTACTGGCTGATTGAGAATGATGACAGCAAATGATATAAAGCAAAAATTGTGAAGAACTGAAGAAGAAACAGGGAACTGTAGAGAATACTGTAAGGCAAAGGGGAAAAAAAAGGTGCAGATGTTATAACATTAAACTAAGAAATAAATAGCTGAAAAATAGTTGAGAACACTCAACAACTGAACATTTGCAATGCAATCTGTGTTACTTTTAAAAGGCAGAGTAAGTCTTGCAGAATTGGTGCAATGTGCTTAGTACTTCTCCTCAATGTTTGTTCAAAGGAATTGGTATCTCCCTGTGTTGCAGAGATTCTGTTAATGAAAGAGCACTGTGGAATATGCCAAATGGGCTCTGTGCATGGTCAAAACCATAACATGTTTAACCTGTGCAGTATAACACTACTGGACTAACAAAACTGCAATACAAAACTAATTTAAAAACTAATTAAATGTTGGAACTGCCTTGAGAAGATGGGGTGAAATTTTAGAGAAAACCTGAGGATTTCTTGAGCATGAGAATCTTTCTGGTAGGATATAAATGCATGCTATGCGGTGGTGCACAAGCACTTGTTATGTGATCACAGACATAACTGTCTTTTACATTCTGATTAAAAGAGTGAGCGAAGCTGAAGCAATTTCTTGAAGCATCAGGAATCTCAGCATCTAAAATCTAGGAGTGCAGGTAAACAAGGTCTGATCTAGTCTAGTCTGATGGTATGTTACTATCAAACTGATTTTTTTTCTGATGTGCTGCCATTAATTCCTTTGTACATGTCTTGACTTAAGTTTGGCGGTAATTTAATTCTGGTCAAGCTGGAGATGTGACTGAGCTGAATGTGATCTGGGAAACTTTGTTTTTCTTGTTTTCTGCAAGGACTAGCTTAGGGTTTTTGTCTGCTAATTTCTTCAAGGCACTTCTTGAAATGCCTTAAAAAGTCAATGAGTTTCCTGCACAACCAGCTGGAAAAAGACTCCAGAAAAGAGCTGCAGGATATGATCTTTGCATAGAAAGCATGTAAACACAGAAGAAAATGGTAACATGGACAAAACTTTGTGTGGACACTTGCATGTGCACTAATTAAATCTGAGCTTTGACTTAGTTATGTAGCTTTACTTTACGAGATGCATGCTAGCACAGGGAAAATGACATAAGGAAAATCTGCCCACAGCTTTTTCAGCAGAATCAATCTTCTAGAGAAGACTCAAATCTGTTGTCTATGCATAGGCTGCTTGTGCTATTTGAGATGCATTGGAATATCAGTTGTTCACCCAAGATTCAGCTATGTCATGAGAGGTGCAAAAGGCCTGAACTGTTCTGAAGCAGCAGATGGAGGCCAAACAAGACACTAAATGTCACTCATGTCACATGTCACTCAACACCAGTCTCCAGGCAGCTAAGTCGCATTGTGAATGTCCAAAGCATTTGTTGTGTTTTTGCATGTGGAGGTCTACTACAATTTTGCACTGGTAAATATGGAAGGCTTTAAAAATATTCTTTAATTGTAGATTTCCTCCTTCCTCACCACTAAGGCCATACCCAAAGAAACCTTCATGTGCAAAGGAAGTAATTGAATTTCCAGACTGGAATGAACTGAAGGCTGGCACTTCCCAAGAACACATCCCAGTGAAAACAGTCACAATGGTAAGATATCCAGTTTTAATTTCCATATTTGGAAAGCAAAACTGAACTAATAATCTCTTTGTTGTAGCACAAAATACTTGGTTACAAAATTAAATGCAAAATATTTTTATTTTAAATATACGTGAAGTAAGGTTGTTCTTAATGATTTGCTGGGGATGTTGGCTTTGAGTGTTCTTCCTGCTACAGATTACTGTGTCCTGTGCATCCTAAGTTCAGCATGGCTGTATTTGTCAGTATGCTTGCACTCCAGTTTGCTCAGATTCCAGTAGGGCATTTACAAGACAAAATAGTTACTTTACTGTCACTTACACTGTAACTCTGATTCAGACACTTCATGTAGCAGAATATATACGGTGTTACTTCCTTCCTAGCTGCTATGAGATTGTTAGCAATTCCATTTCCTTTTTCGCAAGGAGTATGTTGTGGCTAAAGAGAAGTGGTCCTGGTTTCATTGTTACTCTTCGAGCTTGGGGAATCATCCTGCCCCATACTCACCTGCATTGATCCAGCCTTCCTAAAGTTCTTGGGAAAAAAACTGTTGCTTTTATGAGGAAACAAAAATTGTATCAACTTTTGCCACCTGAATATCTTTGAAGCTTAGGCTTCTGGAGTTATATGTATCTGGTATGTGAGTGTTCTCATATTTTGTGAACTCTTGGGACTTCTTCAATAATTTTGGCCTTTTTATTAATGCTCATCGGTGCAGAACTTGATTTGGATTTCTTGGTGATCAATAGTTTGTTTGGAAAAGTAGCTCCTACCATTTTCCTGGACATCTAGAGATCCTGAACAAATAGTTGTTCCATATTTGTAATACAATTACCTGTGTGTAGATTGAGTACAACTTTCATGTACAGCAGTCTTCTGAAGAGGAAAAAGCATGGTCCTTAAAACTTCAACAGTAAGTAGAAGATAGTACCAAAAACAAGTAAAAAGAATAGAGTATTTTAGTTACTGAACAAGTATTTGCTGCAGCTTTAACATGTTACAGCTTCTAACTGTCTGCTCTAAATTTCCATCCAAGCAGCCTGGCCTGATAAAAGTTAGCAAAAGACTCTCTATATACATCTGACTCAAATGTGACAGAGTACACCCTGGCATAGCTCAAAATCTCTTTCAGTGGCAGTTTTGGTTAATACAGTGGACCGTAGGCAAAGGGATAAGCTTCTTTCTGCTGACTCTTTTATAGGAAGGTGTAGCTTCCAGTGGAAGGGTGAAGTAGACAAGCAGCTGAAAGTGGTGACACCCTAAATTGCTCCAGCATCAATCAGAGCACTTCTGGGCTGTGTATGGATTGACAGGCACGGGTCTGTGTAGTGAAATACTGATGTGGCAGACCAGATACAATTTCAGAGGGTGCTATTTTTTTCAAACTAGCTCTAAGCTAGTGTCTTGGAATGACAGGTGATTAGTGCTTGGAGTAAGTAAGTGCATTCCTGGAGTGCATTTTATCGGTGGTTGTGATCACAAGGAACTGTTAATGAGCTTTAGGACTGCTCTGTCTTGTAAATCAAAGGCCTAGGAATGATTAGGAGTATTGCCTTGAAAAGTATGCTGCTGCCATAAACTGTATTGTATGTCCACCCATCGACTTGATGACAATCTTCAAGCATCAAGCTTGGATGTGAAGGTTGAGTAAAGGATATTAGTCTCTTGCATTCGCTGTTTTACTTTATTCTGTTATAATGGTGGACTAGATATAATGGGTGTCTTCAACTGTAGTTATTTGCTTTCACTTTCTTCATGTATAGAACCTGGTAATGAAATTAATGTTTAGTTATGATCAGTATATGCAGAACAAGGATGAATATCAGTCAGTCTTTGATATCTAATATTTCTCCTATAATTTTATCCATAAGCAGATGTTTAATCTTAAAGTGGTAATTTAAAACAAGTGAGCTGAACTGATTTTAATAATGGAGAGGATATAAACACAGGACTAGAGGACATTGACTTCTGAATTTTAATGGCTATTCCGACACATATAATTTTTCAGCTTTGGACAAGTTACGTAACTTAAAAAGATGCTGCACGTCTGTGAAACCTAAAATATATTATACTGTTTAATACTTGAGAAGTCCCCAGTTAATGAGAAGTGTTTCTTCTGATTTCAGAACTCTGAGATGTGGCACAAGCGACACAGTATAGCTATAGGGGAAGTACCAGCATGCAAACTTGTGTTCCGCAGAGAGCTAACACAAACAAATATAGAAGAGATATGGAAATCCATGACTTTGTCACGGTGAGTATACTTGTGAGTCATTTGCTGTTGGAGTAAAACTGTAGTAGGTAATAGACTTCTCTGGTAGTGCTTGTAATTTCACCCACTCACCTTTCATCGCTGCCATCAAAGCCATTATGGCTAGACTAAATATACTGCTTGTTATTTGGCTAATGCATTTGGCAAATAAAGTTTGCAAAGAAAATTTATTGTACTTAATACTTTTTGACTTTTCTTTTTCCTGTTGTATTATACAAGTCCTTTTGTTGTGTGGGCTTTGTCTTGTTTAATCACTTTTTTCCTCAGTCTTTCTTTTTTTTTTCTTGTTGCTCTGAAATAGAAGCACTTCTGTAAAAGCACAATACCGTGAAACCTTTCAATGACAAGTACAATACTTCATATGAGATAAGAAATGGAGTATTTAATTGAGTGCAGAAGGCTTTGAGATTCAGATATTCTTTACTATTTGCAAAAGGAATATTGTATGCAAAGTTAAAGGCACTACTTTAGACTATTTATGGAGGAGAAAAAAAAAAATATATACTTTAACTATTTTTATAGCACAATTGAGGCCTTACTAATGATTAATTTTCTTTAAACCTGGCACATTATCTCCACTTAATAAACTTGATGCTGAGATGAGCAGCTCTGGTGCTGGCACAAACTGCAGCAGAGTGCTCTGGCACAGTGCAGAGGTGGGTTTCCTGAACCAGAGAAACCTCGGGAGCAGAGAGACTCACTGGGAGCCCGCAGCTCATACGGCAATGGCTTATGAGACTTGGGCAGGGCCAGGAGCAATGGCAGCCAAGCACCTATATATGTATAAGAAGCCACTATGGAGCATTAGCAACCAGTAGTCCTGCAAACAGGGAATGGCAGGGCAGTTTGTGCAGAAAGGCACACAGGGAGGGTGCTGTAGCTCTGCCAGCTTGACCAGCAAGCAATGGTACCCACCTGGCAAAAGGCCATGTCCTCTCTAAACTCTGCACCCACCATGACTGGCACAGCTTCCCAGACATAGCTTCGATGGGAGCACGCTGCCACCCAGGTGTCAAGCTGCAGGGTGTGCCCTACTCTTATGTCAGTACAGGCTGGCTGTAGTGAGTGCATCTGTGGGAGGTGCACCCAGGTAGAGGATCTCCTCTGTTTAGTGGCAGAGGAGGTGAGTATGTTGAGGACTATCAGGGACTCTAAGATTGAGGTAGACTACTGGAATCTTGCTCTACCTTCCATGGGACAGGCCTATCAGGCAGACAGGACATATGACATGGAGGATTCCCTATCCTCTCTCCACCTTGAATTGACGAATGCCTCTAGATCAACTGCCTTTGTCTTTATGAATGATTTTAACTTCCCAGGCAACAACTGGGAATATCATACAGCAGACACAAACAGACACAAACACGTCCAGGAAATTTATGAAGCATGTTGAAGAATAACTTTTTGGTGCAGGTACTAAGGGAGTCAACTAGGAAAGGTGCCCTCCTAGATTTTTTTATTTGTAAACAGAGAGTGACTCATGGGCAAAGTGGTGATTGGTGGCTTTCTTGGTTATAGTGACCATGAAGTAGTTGAGTTTAAAATCATTGGTGAAAGGAGAAAAACTGCCAGCAAAACACCAACCATGATATAGGGAGAGGACACATCGGACTGCTGAACGACCCAGTTAGTCAGGTCCCCGGGGAATCTGCTTTTGAAGGTATTGAGGTCCATGAATGCTGGTCACTTCTTAAAAGCCATCCCTTAAAGAGCAGAGGAGCAGGCAATTCCAAAGTGTTGAAAGGAAAGCAATTGAGGTAGAAGGCTGGCTTGGCTAAGTAAGGATCTTTTAAAACTTAGGTGGAAAAGGAAAGTGTACGGACATTGGAAGCAAGGACAGGTGATACAGGAGGACTACAGAGATGCTGTTCTCCAATACAGGGAGAAAATTCGTGCAGCTAAACCTCGATTAGAGCTCAAGCTGGCCAACACTGGGAGGACAACAAAATGAGCTTTTTAGAATATGTTAATAGCAAAAGAGGAATCAGAGATAATACTGGTCCATTGTTTGGTGAGTCACCTCATAAATAGGGATGCAGACAAAACAGAGACAAAGAGAAAGAAAAAAGAGTAATGTTGGCAGGCAGGTGCTCAGTCAAGTCCAGGAAAGCAGGGCTCCATCATGCATAACCGTTACTTGGGAAGACAAGCACCATCACTCCAGGCTTCCCCTCTTCCTTCTTCTTCCCCCAGCCTTTTATGCTGAATATGATGTCATATAGTATGGAATATCCCTTTGGTCAGTTGGGATCAGCTGTCCCAACTGTGTCCCCTCCCAATTTCTTGTGCACCCCAGCCTCCTTGCTGGTGGGGTGGTGTGAGAAGCAGAAAAGGCCTTGACTCTGTGTAAGCCCTGCTCAGCAGTAACTAAAACATCCCTGTTTTGTCAACACTGTTTTGAAACAGTGGGTTTTTTGGTGGGGGGCTTTTCTCCCCCCCTGAATTTACTTACAATTTGCTAGACATTTCATTGCTGATAATATCAAAGCATAGCCCCCTACCAGCTACTATGAAGAAAATTAACTATATCTCAGGTAAAACCCGCACACTAGTGATAGGACTTGAGGAAATGGAATGAAGCTGCATCAGGGGAAGTTCGTGTTGGACATCATGAGAAGGCTCTTCACAGAGAGGGTGGTTGGTCGCTGGTACGTGTTCCCCAAGGAAATGGTCACAGCACTGAGCCTGTCAGAGTTCAAGGAGCGTCTGATGATGCTCTTAGTCGTATGGTTTAGTTTTAGGTAGTCCCATGAGGAGCAGGGAGTTGAACTTGATCTTTATAGGTCACAGATATTCTATGATTCTATGGAATGGAGAGGTGTCTTCTTGAGAATCATATCCTAATCCTACGTTTGCCTTTTTTAGATTAGATGATATATCAACTACGTGTTTATGTGTTTTTACAGATTACAAAAGGTCTTGGGTTTGGATTCTTTGGATGAAGTGCTAGACACAAAACTTGTGAATTCAAAGCATATAGTCCAAAATGCATACAATGTCAATAGGCAAGGCATTGTCACTTTAGAAGACAAATCAAGTGAGTATTTTAGAATTTTTTATTTAATCTTTTTATATTGTAGTTTACTAGTATAAGAAAAAGTATTAGTTCTAATCTATACTAACATATACTATTTTTATACTTTTATGACCACATATATACTAGAGGTTTTACACAGTATACTGTCGTTGTCCTCTGACATCCCAATAGTAAGAATCAGTGTTTATTCCATATTTACTTGCTTAAACATATTCCTGCTTTAGCAGGGTTGAAAGATGAAGGTGAAAGAGCAGCAACTTTTAATTTATAAAGATAGGGATATTGTTCACTTCAAGCTAGTTTTGTCAGCCCAGCCCTTAACTGCCTGAACTGGAGTATTTACATAAGGGAAATGTGTATTAAAAATTAGGAAAGAATCAAAATGCACACTGAGAAATGCTTAAAATTTCTCAGTTCTGAGTTTTCATTCAGTGTGTTTTGAAACTAGTACAGAGTTTGAAATTGCTTTGCACATCAGGGAGAAAGTAAAGCATCTTTGCTGCTGTGGTGTATCACAATATTATTGCCACCATGTTTTCCACAAGATTTGTAGAGAAGTGAAATATGAGACTGGAACCTGGTTTCATTTGTGAATTAAACCTCTTTTATAGCATACACGTGTTCATTTTAAAGACAATTGGAGCACATCAAGATGTTAACTTCCTTCTTGCAGAAATTACAGAACTGAATGTAAAAGTGCTTTTCATCATCTTCAGTGCAAAGTAAACACCTTCACTGTAATCTGCTAGGGAAGGTGTAGCTTGAACTAGTTTGGCTGATTTTTGCAGGGCAGGTTAAAGACTTGTGATATGACCCATTTTGCTGATTGAGTTGCAAGAGCAGTAGGTGTAACTTGTTGATACTGAATACTGGAGGAACTAAAGTATAGATGCAACTCCAGCTAGATCCTGCAAAAAGGTATAGCCTGCCTTTGCAATCAGTCAATCTACTATGTAGGAGGAACTTCTTAAAGAATTTTCAACTTTGCTTTTATCTTACAGTTTAACATTTTTCTCAGTTTTTGTCTCCTTTTAATTTCTGTCTGTTTCTCCCCTATGTAGAGGAACTACCTCACTGGATATTATCAGCAATGAAATGTCTAGCAAATTGTAAGTAAATTCAGAAGGGGGAAGAAACCCCAAAACACACCTCCATAAAAATCAATTGAACTTGCTGTGCCTTTACTACTTCATTGAGTCCTTTTTATATTTGCAGTCAATGTTTTTTCTGATCATTGCTTTAAACAGAGTTAGAAAAGATCAACCAACATGTGTTCTCCTGCCAGTGCAGCTTATTTCAAGAGATGAATACAATTTCACTTATATTTTGAAGAATGAATTTAAGTTTTAGTTTTTTTGGGTTGTGGGTTTTTTTTTTTTTCTGCTTGAAGTTGCATTCTTATTGAGTGGACTAGAAAATAGTGATCTGGTTAGTGACTGCAAATTATTTTTTTTTTTTCCTTTTTAGGGCCCAGCTGCTCAGATTTGAAGCAGCCTTCATACTCAGGATTTGAAAGAGATGTCTTCAAAACTATAGTGGATTATTTTGGCCAGAGGAAAGAGCCTCTTCTCACATTTCATTTTTATGATGTTTTTGTTAGTGTGTTAGGTAAGTAGTTTGAGATGTAATGAAAAAAATATTCCTTTGAATTAACTTCCTGGAATTAATTTACCATACCCAGGTAGTGTTGCAGCTCATTTCTTTGGGACTAGAGCTGTTTAAATTTATTTCATATCATAATTTATTTCATATCATAATTTATTTCATATCATAATTTATTTCATATCACAAGACAGTTTTATACTTGTGTCTTTTTGATCACTTTAGTCCAAACTCTTCCGTTGCTTGTCTTTATAATTTTCAAAGGCCTCTGTTCATTGCTTAGCACTGCCACACCTAACAGATGGATTTTAACAGATTTTTCTTTCTTCTTTTTTTTTTTCTTTTTTTTTTTTTGCAAATGCCTAGGCATCTTAAAAACTCACATAAGCTTTTAGAAATTGCTTGACTGAAGTCTAGATTAAAAAGGATTAGGGCTGTAAGGATCGATTTTTAACCCTGGCAATGTGACATCTGAAGGAAATGAAAATCCTTAATTGCTTAAACTTAGAATAGATATTAACTAATCTAGTGCTTTAAATAAATATTTGTTTAATTATTCACTAAAATCTTTTAACAGTTCACACTGCATCAAATTCACCTATCCTGTAGCTATAGATGGCTCACTGAAAAACAGTAAATGTGAAAATATTTGATCACATTTTATTGTTATATTTCAGAAAAGAATAACTGAGTTGAAAAGTAATTGTGCTTTTTAGCATGCCTTTTTTTCTGGGCTTCTTTAAGTGGGAACAACATTGCTTTTAATAAACTATTGAGGTGAAAAAGGAATTCAGAATAAGACTCTTATTTCTGGAATTTAGTATTTTTATACTTTGTTAGTTGATAGTCTTCAAACTGAATATAGTTCCTTTTTTGACTTCTTTTTCTTTGACAACAGACATTCTTGATAATAACTTCAAGAATTCTTCCTCTCCTTTCATACTGTCTTTCTGTTTGCTTTTCCATTGTATTTAATATCTTTCAGGTTCTAAGAGAGTTTTATTATGCAGTATTTGGCAGATGTAAAACTAAGATGAAAGAATTCCTGACAATGTTTATGTGGAAATGAAAGGAAATTGTGCACTGTTTAAAAAAAAAAAAAAAAAAGTAAAAAAATAATTTTGTGGTCTCTTTCACAAAAAATGAGGTATTAATATGAAATTCTTCCTTACAAACAAAAATAGATTTACACAAAAAATCATGGGAATACAGGCTTTCAAGAACTACTTGGTTTGTTTTCAGTCTTCATACTTATACAATTCACTTTAAAGTACTGGCAGTGTATGTTTGAAAATATCATGTTTCTCTAGAAGTCTTGCCTAAACAGCCTCCTCCAGACACCCAGCACAGGTATTTGAATGGCTGAAAAGCTGTATTTGGCCTAAGTAGGATGATTTGGGATAGCTGAGTTAGGCAGTCTCACTGACCTGGGAATGAGGTTGAGCCAGATGATCCCCAGGTGTCTCTTCTACTTTTTATAATTCAGACTATGCTCCCTATCTAGCCAGTGGGGGGTGTTCAAGAAGACAATTCAGCATACCCATGGTGAAATCTAACTCTCCTTTTCATACTCAAAATCACTTAGAACTGGTAATAAGAAAATAAACAAGTAAATATAAGGCTGAGATGCCTGATTTGTAGTTTTGGTAGCAAGGTGTTTTCTAACCACTCAGACTCTCTTCTGGGATTCAATCTGTGATTCTTGGGGGCAAAGGGAGAAGGAGAGAAGGAAAACATTTTTGGGGGGTTCAGCTGAGAGAGAAAGGGAAAAGTTTTGGGTTCTGATCAATATGTAATTAAATCTTAACAATGAGGGTGATATACAGACCATTATGAAGCTATAGGTAAATGTAGAGGATAATACACATTCCTTAGAATATTATTTGGTATTAAGCTTCAATGCTAGTACTGAATGCTGCCTGTGGAGCAGTAATTGATTAGCAAGTTGTGCATTTACAAAATATGGAAAAGCAGATCCATGTCTGCAGTTGCATTTCTGTGTTTTTTTAAATGGAGTATGGCTTGCTAAATTTGCAATAATTCTAAATCTTAAGACATTTATAAACCAAGATTTCAGTCTTTGAGTCTGACTTTTCATATTGCTGCCCTCAGGGAATTACAACCTTTCCACAGTGATTATAGGAATACTTTCTTCCTTCAGTGGTTAAGTTTTCTCTTCAGTAGAAGACTTCAGAAAACAGAAAATAAAGTGTTAACAGATGATATTATTACTCCTTTGAGGCAGGCATGATGTGATTTGTTTATGTCTAAAAAATTAATGTCCTGAGAAATATTTGCAGAAATCATAACCATGTCAAGATGTCTCACTTGCTTCTGTTTTTGAATGAAGACTTTCTAGAGGTCATCTGAAATTAGTTTTCAGAATAGTGAAGAAAATAGGACTAACGTGTCAGTGTTCATCAGATATTTTGCCAACTTGGTAAGATTAAACTTGCTCTTTGGGCAGGTTATAATGATTCTTTATGTACAAATCTCATTAAGGTAAATTATTATTTCTTGGGGCATCTTCTAAACATATGCACTAGTGTGCTTGCCAATATTCCTTTGAAATTAGAAAAAACTTCACTTTGAAGATGAAATTAACTACAGTGCTTTACCACCCTTTTCTTGGAATGCTGTCTGTTTTGGCCGCCCTACTTACTACTGCACACTTTTGGGGTTTTTTTTTAAATAACAAACAGCTTCCACTTTTTAGATGGTTTGGAACTGACTGGCTGGGTGGATGAGGGGACAACAGTAAAGGCTGTTTATATTGACTGTAATATGGAGTTCAACACTGTCTCCCATAACATCCTTATAAGCAAACTGAGGAAGTACAGGCTAAATAAGGGGGTAGTGATGTAGCACAGAAATTGGCTGAATCGCTGGGCTCAGAGGGTTGTGATCAGTGACTCAAAGTCCAGTTAGGAGTCAATTGGTAGGGAGTACCCCAGGGCTGATAATGGAGTCAGTAGTGATTAATACTTCATTAATGACCTGGGTGGTGGGACACTGTCCTAAACAAGGACAGAGTGCCCTAAACAAGCATGCAGATGACAAAAAATGGGGAGTAGTGGTTCATGCAGCAGAAGGTTGTACTACCATGCAGAGGGATCTTGACAGGCTGGAGAAATGGGCAAACAGGAATCTCGTGATGTTTAACAAAGGGAAATGCCAAGTCCTCTCCTGGGTAGCAATAACCCCATGCATGCTGGAGGTAACTGACTTGAAAGCAGCTTTACTGAAAAGGACTTGACAGTCCTGGTGGTCACGGACATCATCATGAGTCACCAGTATATCTTTGTGGCAAAGAAGCAGCATCCTTAGATGCATTAAGAGTGTTGCAGAAGGTTGAGGGGGTTCTTTCATCAGCACTAGTAAGTGAGCCCAGTGGAGGGTCACAAAAGTTATTAATGGCTTGGAGCATCTGTCATGTGTGAAGAGGCTGAGAGCAGGGACTATTGAGCCTGGAGAGGAGAAGGGTCAGGGAGGCTTTTATTGTTGTGTATAAAAGTCTGATGTGGGAGGAGTAAAGGAGAGGGAGCCAGACTTCTATCAATGGTATCCAATAATAATTGCCAAGAGGCAATGGGCATGAACAGAAACACAGGAAATTTCATTTATACATAGGAAAATAGCTTTTTTAATGAGAAGGTGGTCAAACACTGAAAGAGGTTGTCCAAGAGAGGCTGTGGAATCTCTATTTTTTAGATATTAAAAACCTGACTGGACATAGTCCTGGGCATCTTGCTGTAGATGACCCTGCTTTGAGCAGGGGGAGAGGTCTAGATATTCTCCAGAGATCCCTTCCAACCTCTATAATCCTATGGATAAAAAAAAAAAATTGTATCTCATTGTCATCTTCCTTGTTCCTTTTTAAAGATAAATTAGTTAGACATCAGTCATACAGATATTTTGCTCCTGACTTCTGTTTTGTTCTGATACTAGTGCTATTTAGGCGAATTTGTAGTAGGTGCTTCCTTCACTGAGCCTTAGAAATCTAAAAGATGACATTTTGGTGGTGAGACCTCTTTATAGGTACCTAAACTACTGTCATATTTTACTGTGCCTGTCCAGTCTTCAAATTTCTCTGCCATGCTCACATTCTGTGTTTCCTCAAGAGTTTGTAAGTAGAATTAGTCATAGATTTAACTTGTATAGGTGTGAGGGACCTATCAGTATTTTCATAGCTGTCATTGATGCATAAGCATGTGTTTTGTTTAGATTATTTGATTGTTGCCCAGGACTTAACTTTTTAATGTGGTTGCTACATCTGTGCATACATCTCAGTTGTATTTAGAGCCAAGAGTTATAAAAGAGCAAAGGATGAACCAAAACATTGCAGTTTTTCATGTCTACTAACATCTAGAGTTGTTGGTTATGGTTTTTATAATATCTTGCAATGCATCAGAAGGAAATCTTGTAAATACTTAAATAAGGTACCCAGTGGGAAGTGAGTCCAGTTCTAGGGATATCTTCCTAGACTCTTTGGGGAGTGGAGTTCTAAGGCAGCCTTGAATGAGTAGGGAAACGAATCTGTGGAGACAGACTTCGAAATACTATGTTAAATGTTATGGAAATATATTATTGAAAAATGTATCTCAGTCTCCTGATCTTGTATAAACCAGGTCTGCTGCAAAAGCACAGCAAGGCTGTAGAAGCTCTTCAGATA
>NW_010311191.1:0-2131 GCF_000700745.2 Antrostomus carolinensis | reverse complement strand
GAAGAGACTACAGCTGTTGGTGAGGATGATGGCAAGAATAAGTTTTAACAAGGATTTGCCGCCTCTTTCTGAGTCAGTGAGGACCAGAACCTTGGTATGTGTACTGTAAGGCAAAAGGTCTAGACAAGTCTTTTGAAGTAGCACAGGTAAAAGGTTCTTACTGGAGAGTGTGTACAACATACAGTATGCTTGTTTGAAGGACATTTCTTCTATTCTATGTGGAAAGCTACTTTGAATTTGAATGAATTGTTGTTTCTTGGTAAGTTTTGAACAAATGAAGAATTTGCTCAGAATTTGGAGGCTTCCTTATCTTTCGAAGTTAAATTACCACCCATTTCATTATGAAGTAGAAAACAAAATAAAATCCAGTAGATAAGGTCTCTGGTGTTCTTTATCACTGCAGACAATGTGAGAGAAACAGACTGCCTGCTTCAGTCATAGTTAGATATATATCGTTGAATGTTTTGATTTACTTATTTTTAGCCATTTAACAAAAAGCTCCTACCAGTTTATTTCAGTACTGATTTTTTTTCATCACTGAACTACGGACATCTCTGAAAGTAATTTTAATCAGATTTTCACAAAGTCCTGCTTTTTGCTAATATTCTCTCTGTAAGGCTACTTGTAGAGTTATCACTCGTGTTTGCAACAGCGTATTAGGCATCACTCTTGGCAGTTCTGACTCGCCAAAAACATGTATTTATTTTGGTTAATTTTTTTGCAAGTCTTTTGCAAGAAGGGCAACAGAAAACTCAGCTGTAGAGCCACTACATAAAAATCCTGTAGTAGTATTCATAAATCTAAATTTGTTCCATAGCAATTAAGTTTTTAATTAACTATAAATAGTATTTGATTAAAATAATTAAATTCTAGACTGCTAAGGTTATAATTTAATTAACTGTAAATGGTCTTTACTTAAAATGATAATGTTATAATCTAAATGTTATTTTTAGAAGTGAATCCTTTACAGTTCAAGTAGTTTGTACTAAGTTTTAATTCACCAGTGTAGTCTATGGTACATGACAGAAAACCTTGATTGCCTTCTACGCCTTTAATGCTAAAAGTGACTGGTGCACAGACAGAAAACTCTTGTAACTGAATGCTTCAGGGTGAGACTACATGCAGTGAACTGGACTTGAAATTTGGTTTGATGGTTTCAAAATAATAGCGTTAAGTTTTTCCTCTGGTGCTTAACTTGTATTAAAACCCTGTGTTATTTTTAAAATCTCTGAAATATTTGTGCCCTGTTTAACTGAAAAAGCCATGTGAAATGTCTATTTGACAAAGTCTTGAGAATAATATGGAATTCAGCCTTTCTAAGTCTAAAGTCAAGGTAAGATTATTCATATGCAGCAAGAGCCATCTTCAGTCCACTCAGTGTACACAAAGCATTCTTTTTTTTTCTTGTATTGATGTATTGAAAGTAGGATAAGTATTATGCTGTTAAAATATGTTTTCCTAAAAGATCACCTTTTAAATACAATCTGATTCCCCACCCTCTACCCCCAAAAAGAAAAATATACAATAATGGTTTGTTGGTTTGGTTTTTTTTTTGGTTTTTTTTGTTTTTTACTCAGATGGTTCAGGCATTTTCCCGTTGTATTCTCTGCTCAAAGGATGAAATGGACTTGGATGAACTGCTTGCTGTTAAACTAGTATCTTTTCTCATGGACAATTATCAAGAGATCTTAAGTGTTCCTGCTGCCTTAAAATCTTCCATAGAGGAACATGTTTTACATCTCCAGAGAGTCCAAGTAAGTGTCTAGTGAAAAAAGCTTCCTATGTCTCTGTGCTTCTAGTTCAAATTTATCCTTTCTGCTCCAAAGTTTGACCAGTCTTAAATACTTTGTTCTGTCTCTGCAGGTTTAGGAAGAGCTAATTAGTTTTGATTGCTGCTATTCAACCATAACTATGTGTTTAAATGAAACTAAACAGATCTTGAATGGTTTAGAGACAAGAACTCTAAAATATATTTTCTTGTTGGTCAGCACTACCTTCTCCATGGAATGGGCAAACTATGTGGTAGTGAGGGAAACTGTGAATGGTTAAAAAATGTGTCCAATAATGTTCTGATTTTCTTTTAGAGCAATCCTTACTTGCTGTGGTGGGTTGGCCCTGGCTAGATGCCAGA
>NW_010311190.1:51426-53860 GCF_000700745.2 Antrostomus carolinensis | reverse complement strand
CTATGCTAGGGTAAGAGTTGGACTCAATGATTCTTGTGTGTCGCTTCCAACTCACAGCATTCTATGATATGGAGAAGGCAAATTCCACCCTAGACAGACCCAGTTCATACATTTAAATAGTTATTATTTTTTAGTAATGCCTAACATATTAAGAATATTTTTTGCAAGTAGACATTCTTAGTGAATTCTACATTCTTAGCTACAAAACCAGATTTAGCACCAGATGAGAAGGTGTCATTCAGAGGGCAGCCAACTCTGCTAAGCTCCTGGGTGAGTCCACTGTGGATGAACAGGGCTGTGCAGAGACACATCTCCAGGGAAATTTTCCGCTTCTAGTAGAATCATCAGCAGAAATTTCTGACATTGATTTGCTGAAAATAAACACCACCTGAGGGGATATTTCCCAAAGGAGCAACTGCCAGATGCAAGCTGAGTCCTGTGCAGTTTTATTCTGAGTAGCTGATGAAGGGAGGAAACTCCACCATGAAAATGCTCAGATGTCCCCCATGATCACACTCGTTCAGGGCCTGGCTGGTCTATCAGCCACATTAGAGAGATGTTGGGGTCTCTGGGTGTCGTGGTTTTGCTAGGATAGAGTTAATATTCTTCTTAGTAGGTAGGATAGTGCTGTGTTTTGATTTCAGTATGGGATTTGTTATGAGAAGAATGTTGATGACAGACCAATGTTTTTAGTTGTTGCTGGAAGTCCAAGGACGTTGTGTTTTGCTAGTCTGCAAGTGCAAAGGACTGGGAGGGGGAAGCATAGTAATTAGCAAAACTCAAAATTGTCATTTGGATATGCCAATCAGATATTACATATCATATCAACATCATGTTCAGTATATTAATGAGAGCTGACCAGAAAGCTGGGGATTCTCTTGGGGATTGCTCAGACTTTCACTTCCAGGATTGCAGTTTTGGTTTCAGGGTTGTCTCTGCTCCATGATTGCTAGCTGGGCACAGGCTGGGCATTGGTCAGTGGATGGTGAGCAATTGCACTGTGCATTACTCATTTGAATATTTCACTATTACTGTTGTTATCATTATTATCTTATTTATTATTTTATTTCTTTCTTCTTCTTTTTTTTTTTTAATCTCAACCCATGAGTTTTCTCACTTTTATCCTTCCAATTCTCCCCTCTATTCCCTGGACAGGGGGGAGAGTGAGCGAGTGGCTGTGTTTGGTTGCTAGCCAAGTGAAACCACCACATTGGGTCAGTCAGTAACCTGTAACTGTGGCCAGGCCAGCTGATCACATCTCTCTGCACAGCCTCAAGGCTCCTAGAAGGTCATGTACTGGTTCCCCAAGAGACTCATGAAATACAAAATATAAATAATGAAGTTGTTTCTTTTTTTATTTGTTTGTTGATTTCTTTGTTCCTCATGCAGTTCTGCTGCTCTGCTGGAAATGACCAGTGTTAAGAAAACATTGCTGGAAGGAACATCTGGGAGGACATCAGTACAAACAAAGGCAAATAAAGAATACCAACAGCAGTTAGCTTCTCTCACAGTCACCAAATCCACCATGATTTGTATCTGGAATATGCTTAAAGCCTATTTATCTGCAAATATTCCTGATGAAGATGATTGCCCAGAAAGTCTGTGGATGGCAGCTGCTGGCCCAGAAGAAGGAACATCTGCACTCACATTTCAAGTGAAGAGATTTTCTGAAATACTTCCCACATCAGGGATAAAAATTATCCTTTTCTGCTGACAAAAAAAAAGTTGTGCTAGATAATAATTTGGCAGAAAGCTATATGTAACTACCACTTCATTCTTTTACTGCAGTGAGGTTTCTTAAAAAGTCCAAATTCCTTTCATATTTACTGTATATAATTACATCAAAATCTTATACTAAATTGCATGTGCGCACAACCATGAAATTAGAGGAAACTTAAATTTTAAAGTATTTTAAATTTAATGAGTTTATATTTTTAAATGAATTTAAATTTCCTTTAAAATATAAAATAATTTTAAATTTAAAAGGAAATTCTATTTCAATTTAAAGCCAGCATTTGCTCCTATTTAGAAAGAAAGTTTCCTCTGATACAGTCAGCACTGACCACTTCTCTAGATAAGGTGTTGAACCTGCAAAACAACGTTGACTTCTGACACTGATGTTATTTCAGGAATGAAAAGCTTAAAATTGAAACATTTAAATGCAAATATAAGAATTTTTTTTTAAGTTAAAGAAATAAAAAAGGGGTCATTTAGACTGTGTTTATTGAATCTATTCATGTATACATATACATATATATATTTACACACACATATATATGTGTATATCTACTACAGCATCTTAGGAAACCATATCTTCCTCTCAAATAAGTCTCCTGCATTATTACTAGATGCCTGTGGACATGTAACTACCTTGGTAAATCCAAGGATTTTCGGATATTTTTTGATTGGGAAATGGAGAACAAATCTGTCTCAA
>NW_010311190.1:43051-51390 GCF_000700745.2 Antrostomus carolinensis | reverse complement strand
GACTGCGAGAACACCAAAGTGAAAGAGCAAGAGTACATTTAACTCCCAGACACACCATTATTTATATAGTGGCAAAATCAATTAATTTAGACATTCAGTATAAAAGAAATAAAATATTATGCTTCTCTAATAATCATAGCTGTTTAATAACTTAGCAGTTAAACAGACACTAGAACGAACAAGGAATGATTAGTTGTAAGTCATAAAGTCATTGATTAAAGTAATAAAGGAAGAGTCTAGGTAAATTCTGTTATGAAGTGTAATAAAAACAAGAAAAACAACTTTTTGATTTGTAGCTTATTTAGAAATTTCTTTTGTGAAACACCTGCATTCAAAATTTAAACTCTTTTGATTGACCTGATGTGAAATCATGTGGGATCTTTCTTCGTTAGAGGAAGACAATTTCTAGGCAAGCATCCAGCAGAGTTAGTGGTCAATAATTCAGAGCAAAATTGGATTAAACCTTAAATTGCAATAAGCAGCCAAATGAGTAGCTAATTTCTGTTGTACTAGAAGGAGACTAAAGCACTGGAAAAATGAACTCATTTGGAAATCCAATTTTTTTCTTGAAAAATTTTACATAGGATAAGGTAAAGTTCATAGGATAATTAAATTTGTGGAACTTTGGAGGCAATTCCCCTGTGAACATTGATCCAGCAGAGCCACCAATACCTGTTGAAGACTCAAACTAACTTGTCTATCATGGTCATCACCTGGTGACATAACAGACATGCTGGCATGTCGTGGCCCCAGCTGAGGGTGCTGGGCTGTTGATGGGGAGGGAGCGCTCAGCAGTGTGGGGCAGGGCACTGGTGTCCGGCAGACCACGGGCACCGGATGGGGTCCCAAGGGCCATGGCATCCATCAGACACACGTGGCCCCAAGCCTTAGCCTACACTTTGTTGAGTTTCCCTCCTGAAATTCATGTTTACACTCACCACTGGATGTTGTTTCCAAAAGCAATAAATACTGTGATATCATACAAAGCCAAACCCTCTACAGAAATGCGCTGAGGCAGCACTGACCCACACAGATTACACCTGCCTGATGGAGCTTTTCTCTTTTGTGCAGAACTCAGTCTTCCCCTGCCCAGACTGCTCTCGGGCTTATGCTGGCATTTGAAGTCTCTTTCAGTGCTTGATTTTGGTGGGAAAAAAATAAGGAAAAGCAAAGTTTCATCTGGGCTGACAGGTCCTGAGTGCATGGTATTCCATCAGACCGTGAGATATTTCTGCTTTGCACGTGTTTCAGATACAAGTGGGCAGGGGACAAAAGCTCTCAGTCTGCCAAGGCCAAAGCATAGGGCAAACAGAATGGAAGAAACCATGGAAAACAATAACAGTCTCATATCATAAACTTCTATTCAGTGTAGGGTAGATGAATGCTTGTTCTCATTGTTAGCAACCATTCATATCCTATAGCTTGAATATATCCAAATAGGAAATAATGAAAATAAAACTATAGTAAGAGATTTACACCCAAAAGCTTCACATCTTCCAATAAAAGAAGTACAGAAAATAGGCAGAGTCTAAAATAGCTGGCATTCATCCAACAAGGATCATTTGTGGGGTGAGATCTTCCTGCCTATGATGGACATACTCTGAGTTTGTATCAACTTCAGAAAGTAATGATTCAGGTCTCCTGCTAACCCACAGCTGAAAGAGGTCCTGTAACAACAAAACAAATATCTTTTGTCCACAAACAGGTTTTTCCTTTCAAGTTCTGGACAATAACTATGTGAAAGAAAGTAAAAAGTAAGATGAGATAGCTCCTAGTGTCTGGAGGAACTACAGGCAGCAATTTGCGATAACAGATCAGTCTTATATGCCATTGATTTACATTTGATATGCGGCAAAGCACATTTAGAAGGAAATTATGGAAAGATTTATGGTTTCTTGAAAGGCAGGCTGTACTTTATTTGGACAGACATTGTCCTTCAGGAGGACAGTGAGCAGAAATTACAAAGGGCCAGTGAGTTATTCAGCACATAAGATGGATGTTTAGAAAATAAGTGGGAAAGGACATCTCTGTTGCGTGGAAACCTCTTCAAAAATTGACTCTTTATAATGTAAACATGAAATTTTTAAATGTAATACTGGAGCCTACTTTGTTTGTGCAGAACCACAATTAAAAGAGAGAGCATCACTGCGAGAGGATACAACGGATGTATGGAAGAGGTAGATGGTGATGTCTCTACTGCAGTGAGAACGGGTTAGTCTAATTTTGAGAGGCCATGTCTAGTAACAAGTTGTACATCAAAGAAACTTCAAAAGCTTTTGCTGTTACATTAAAATAGGATGCAACAAGATGCTTGAAAGAGACTGCTGTCTCTGATGTACAAAAACATCATAAGGGATCAGGGAGAGAGCTCAGATCGTAGATTGTATTTTTCTAAATTACAAACTTGAGTTTAATTTCCCCAGTGATATGACATTCTAGAGTGTCAGACAAGTTCAATAGGCTACTTCTTATTTTGACTTCTTAAATTAAATATTTTGGCATTAAGGAAAACTGTTCTGCAGGTGATAATTGCATGTAGTGAATAGTAGTGGCATGGGCGCTGTTCTGCTGCCATCATCACTGTTAAGCTGTTGTACAATCTGTGGAGCACGCCCAGCCCCATGGCAAGTAACACGCTTGCAGTGACAGGGCAGGAGTGAGCCTGGCCTGGTAATAGTCCCAACAGGCACTTTGAGTGTTGCCACCCTCTTTGCAAAGTTAAGAGAATTTATACGGTATGGACAGGGACCGTGAAGCGCTTGTTGGGTCTGAAGCTAGCAAGCAGATGGTGGTCTAGTTAGAGTGCTAGCATAAGCCATTCAACCTCATGAGAAACTAAATGACTTTACTGTATTTTATTTATGACTCCTCTTCTCCAAAATGTAGTAATTCACCTTTCTACCCATCTCCGTTTTCTGCCTGCAGTTTGGTCCTTCACATCCAGATCTGAAACTGGACTTGCACACTAGAAATCTTGTCTGCTTTCTTGAATGATAGTAGATGGACTAATAAAAGATGCTACTTGTCCTTAAAAATATTATTCTGCTGTTATAAACAAGATGAAGAAAATAAACTTTACTATAATATGGAATTATATTTTTTATAGAATAAGTTTTTATATTGTTTTTAGGTTGTGCTTTTCACCAGAAGCTAATAAAAGGGCAAGAGAAATAAGCAGCACAATACAAAGACCAACTGAATATGGTTAAAAAAACACTATAGAAGGGGTAAATGTCTTCTAATTATGCCAGTAACTAATTATAGCTTTGTAAGTGCCTTTCTCAAAGATTGCAAATTTGTATTGAAGTGTTATCAAAATTCTTCCTATCACCAAATTCATCAAACACAAGCATATGCTCTGTGACCTATGTGTGCTTAAAAGCTTTGCAATAACATTGACTAAAGAATTAGAACTTTCTTTTTAAATAGCAAAGTATATATAAGCACTCTCATTTCAGTGAGATTAATCCCTTCCCTTTGCACCCCATAGGTCAAGCTCAGAACTCCAGTTGCTGCCTCTGGCACAGAAAGCCTACCACTTCTGTCATGTTTTCTGCCAAGGAAACCTCAGCACAGCTCCACCCTGACCATGCACATCAGCTCTCAAGACCATGACCTCTGCCCGAGACCCCTCACTCCACAGTGGGCATCACCACCACCTACACCTTTGCAGAGAGAGTGTCCTCCTCCCTTCCCCACCTCCATGCCATGTACACCTGAGTAAACTGCAGCGTACCTGGATGTAAGAGGGGTTGTGATGCCACCAGAAATGGTAGCACTGTTTGTCAGATGCCTATAGCAAACAATAGATAAACTCTGTCTTTTGTTAAAATGTAAGACTAAATCTGGAATAGGGGGTTATTTTCTGCTCTTACCTCAGTAATAAGACATCACAGAGTTTTCAAGCCTGATAGGATCTGAGTCCCAAACACTAATTCTTATTCTGGAGACAGCTACCACAGTAAGAGAAGACATTGGGAGGAATTCTCTCTTCCCACTTAATGAGAGCTGTCAGAAGTCAGATTTTTCTGATTATGGTTTTAGTTAAAAAGCTAGACTTCTGTCAGTATTTCAGAAATCTAATCACTAAGACTGTACCAGAAGCAGCAAGTCTACATGAATGTATTAAATACACAGTGGGGAATAAAAGACTGCATCGAAAAATATCTCAATTGGGAAATAAGTTCTGATAATTTCTTCTATTTCAGTACTCAAAAGACATTCTTTGAAGTAATATCCCTCAGTAAACCCAAATGAACACACTGGATATGTAGGAGAGCTGCCATTTAGCAAGGCAGCTAAATGCAAATTTATAATGTATATCTTGTAAGGCTAACCACTAAAACTTATGTTTATTAACAGTGGGTTTAATCCATTTATGCTGACATCCATAGGGGAAACAAACAACAGGTAACCTCCGAGTTCTGCAGCAGGGATTCAGTCTCCAGACTTCTGAGTGAAGATGTTTTCTTCTTTAGTCTGTTGTCAGAAGGATTATTTAATTTTTTTCTCTCAAAGAATGCTATCTAATGCATCCTTTGCCTTTTGCTCTAGCCCATTTACTAACCCCTAACTGTGCTTTTCAAGCTGCAAATCCCATTTGATGATTTGGGGCTGGGAGGGGGTTGGAGTTTGATTTCTGACTTTGGTTGGTTTCCTTGGTTTGCTAAGATAAAATAATGAAACTCTTGGAGCATGTAAAAACTAGTGCAAACCCTCACAAGCCAAATGTCCCCTCTGCTCTCCAGATCATTGCTCCTTTGTGAAGCTGCTGTTTTAAGAGACTGACTTTGTATAAGGCTTATGTTTGGCAGGTAGATGTCTCTGGTAAATCTGACGCCTCATTTTCATGAAAGATATTGTTTTCTTGATTTCAGCATGAGTCAGGACATTGCAGGGGCAGTATCCCCCCGCGTGTGCTCTCCACCACTATGGTTATAAGAATCTGTGAGTCTTTATGAACCTCTATGCTTTAAAAACAGGTTTGAACATTTATTTCCATGAGTACCACTTATCTCTTTGCTGTTTTATAATCCAGTTATCACAGGCTCTGAGCAGTTCCTGGTCTCTGCTGGACTCATTGTCACAGCAGTTCTCTGAGATGAAAAACTGAGGCAGCAGGAGTCTGAGGCTGTGCCTGTGTCAAAGGCACACAACACATTTCTACCACACACCTAGACAGCTTGCTGCGTCCACCCTCAACCCCAGCTTGGAGCTACCAGCACAAGAAGGGCTGTGGTGGCCAGGCTGCCCGTGTCCCTCAGCCCCTGCAGCATTGCTGCAGGTCCCCGGGGTGGAGGAAGTGAGGGCAGCCCTCTCTGCAAGGTACTGAAGGAATCAACTTCTCAGAGGATTTTCCTGATGTCAGATGAGGCTGTTGTATTTGCACACAAATTCTTCCAGTTAAAAATTTTCAGTCTTCTTTTTGCCTTTGGATTATGACCACAGAACGTTTCTCCTGGTTGGCACATTCATTTTCAGGGAAGTTTCCAATACTTAAAGAAGCTGAACAGAGTATTTATTTATGTCCTCAGTTTTATTTCACTTCTTTTCTTGAGTTGTTTCTCCAATAATGTGACTGGAACAGGCTAAAGTATGAATTGCGAAACGCATGGCTAATCAACAAGTGCTTTTCATTAACAAGGACTGTGTCATTACAAGGTTTGAGCACTTTAAGTTTGCAAAGCTCCTTTGGCAAAGGAGTAAGAGACATCCTGATCATCAGTACAGCTACCCCTGCTGTTTATTTTCCCCAGGCAGCAAGTCTGTAAAAGAGAAACAAGAATTGTGGTGGAGAGGGGGGATTTTCCTCTCTATTTAAATTATAAACCCCTGTAAAGGTCAAAGTGGTGTGTTACTCTGTCGTCTAATTTTCCAGAATGACTAAGGGATTTAAAACCTTTTTTTTGTGACGTGAAGAGAGAATGTCACATGAATAATTTTCTGACAGCATGATTAGGAGCTGTACCAGTCTCAACCATCATTGCTGCTATCTTCAGAATGTCATTTTTCATAGTCCCTCATTTGATAAAATTAAGTGAAAATTAATTTTAATTGATTGAAAATTAGAGGCATGTGTTAGTGATCAGGAATGGAAATGCAAAGCAAAAGCACCTTCTGCTTCTACATCTGTTACCATCAATTCCATCAATAAATAGCAATAGATCAAAAATTGGTTTGAGATTTTCTGAGTTTCAGAAGTTGGTTGAAAGATACAGTATTAATTACTTATGCATAGAGCAATTATTTGTACAGTTGATTCAGCTTGTAGTAGAAATTAAAGCAAGCAGTGAAAGTTTTGTGTAGCAGAGCATTTATCTTTAGGATGAGTAGTTTCAGAAATGCAAAGGGTTGGAGCAAGGGAAACGAGGATTGCACTACATTATGTCTCCTTTAATAATGCTACATGAAATCAGAGGATAAATCTCGTCAAGAAATATTTTAATATGAATTTTATATCAAGAACATGGTTCAGAACTTGCACACTTACTCTGAGGAAAGAAGTCTCTGGACAGAGCTCCCCAAGGTCTTAAAGATTCCGGAGTCCATCACAACATGCTTCCAGCTCCCTTTCCCTCCCTACAGCTTCCACTGCTTGTTTAAGCTCAGCATGAGGCCTGGTCAAGGAGCATCCTTGATTATACAAAGAGTGTACGTGTTGCAGGCTCTTTCACAACAGATGAACAGCAGATGTGCTCTGAGCAAAACATCTGGATAGTTCAGAAACTGCTTTCTTCAAGTAATACCTTTTTAGCAACTCAAAAATGTAAATTTTCACAATAAATTGAAAATTTAGACTTATTACCATCTGCAAAGCCAAATCCTGTGCTTGCCTTCAAGTGCAGTGTGGTGGTGAATTCTCCCAGACACTAAACAGATGTAGCTAGGGAGTGAGTGTTTCACCTGGTAGTAGGTGGTTTTAAGCTCAGGACCCAAAAGCATTACTCAGCTACAAGATAATAACTCTCAGTGAGTAGTAAAATAAAGACTACCTGAGTGGGGAAAGCCATCAAGTACTTGCAGTAGTTCTGTGCTTTGTGACAATGCTGAGGAAGCAGCTCCTCTGTGCTTCACACTACACTTTGTAAGCTAGTTACTCCTTGGTCACATTGAGAAAAAGGTGGTTTATTTCAAATGTGATTCTATGTGGCTGTTTCAACGCACACTGAAAGCTGTTGTGGGTAAAGACCTGTGAGTTGCTCAGTCCTGTGAGTTAATGTTAGGGCTTTGCTAAAGTATTTTGCTTTTAAACAGAATGAAAAAGAAAGATGGTGAATATAAAGAGCATGTCACCCATTGGAAACTGTCACCTCCTGGTACTGCAAGCCCTGAGGATGCAATAAAGCTATATCAAGTCTTATATATTATGCATGAAATTCATTCAGTTCATCTTTCTTTCCTATTCCACCCTCAAGGTACTTGAACTTTTCCCAGTTGTGATGATTTACAGTCATCTTCAGGTGATGATCTTACTCCAGTACGTGCAGCCATGCAGCAGAGACACTGAAATGCCATGTAGCTATGAGGCTTGCCTTCCAGCAAGGAGGCTCTCAGAGAAGCTATGCTACCAAAGAAGGCAGCCTAATGGTGTGGATCTTACTCCTGATCGCGACTCAGATGGGGCATCCTGTGACCCACTTGCATGTTTCTGCTGGACTAGGGACCCGGCATGTGGAGTTGCACACATTTCCTTGCTGCATCCCAGGATGGAGGGGCTGAGAGGTCCAAGCAGGCCCAACAGAATTTCATTAAGAAGGACTGAATTCTGAAAATAGCAAAGGATTTCTGCAGTCTAATCAATTTAATTAGAGAAGATGGAAGCTGTCAACTACATCAGCAGCTTCCCAGTGACAGAGGAGTATACCCTGCTGGTTACACAGAGAGCTAATAAGGAGTCCCAGACACATCTCAATTTCTCTCTGACACATATGGCTTGATAGAGGAAAAAATAAGCCTTGAATTTTCTGGTTTTGAGGAACACATTCTTTAATTATAAAGACATCAGTGTTTATCTGATTTTTCAGACAGAAAGAACCAACAGTTTCAAAGTGCAAACACCTACCCTTCTTTTCACTGGTGAAATGTAAGATGCCAATGATAATATTGTTAATGTCAGCATTGTCAATTAATTTGACAATACATAAGAAATGACAGGAAACATCTTATTATGGAGAGCCAAACTATCTACTTTGAATGAGGGACAGGTCACTTTCATGAGATACTATTAATGTGCGGTCTTGCTGAAGGGGTTTTGGGCTGATTTTGTTTCTTTGTCAATCAGGTGATCAACTTTCAGAAGCTGGGAAGATACTGGGTTTGACAACTGCAGCTGGCGCTGA
>NW_010311190.1:9727-43031 GCF_000700745.2 Antrostomus carolinensis | reverse complement strand
GAGTGTGACTGTGATCTTGATTCCATGGCTGTTAAAGGTGTACCCTATGACATGTTCAGAAGGGTCATAAATCTCATCAAACTGTTGCCAACAACAATTGGTGGTTTCTCCGGTGGACTGTTCATGTATTTCTAGATGAGAGGTTGATACTTATGCTCAAAACTCTGGGGAGAGTTACTTAAGAAAAGTAAATCTTTCCTAAATTCATAGCATAGCTGAAGATTCAGAGCAAACTGAAAATTGCTTTAAGCTTGAAACTAATTTTTCAAGCACTTGATGTACTCTCCTTGAGACTTGATCCAACCTCTTTGTTTGGTACAAAGGTCAGATTTTCCATGCCTTTTCCATGCAAAGTGAAAGTCCTGCCTGAAGTTCTCATCACCTCTCCACATGTTCAGAAAGCTCTGCGATGATTTCAAGGTCAGTGGAGTAAGGGTACAAGTGAGAAGTTGTTCACCTGTAATATAGGTAGGCTGAAGATAACATTCAACAACGTTGCTGCACTTCCTTCCAGATGCACAAAACTATCCATTGAAACCAAGGAATGATTTGGCTATGGGAAACATTAAATAATTGAAAAGAATGGTTCAGTTCAAAGTCAAATCTTAAGATCTAATAGACAGAACTACCCTAATTGTAACAACAGTGCTGTCTAAGATTGTCAGTAACTAGACAAGTGTAACAACCATTTTCTTAATGAAGGCAGTGTTTAAAGTAGTATTTTGACAATTAGTGTAAATAATCAAGATTTTATCCCCAATGTCTAGTTGTTTATCAGTTACCTATTTTACTTTCCTGTCCTTTCTTTTTTTCATTATCACAATTTTATTCATCTCATACTTTATATATATATATATATATTTTTTTTTTTTTTTGTTGTTTTTTTTTCTTTTTTTAATCCTAGAGTAAAATGCTTTTTAACCACATAATATCATGGTATTTAAATTAACATAATTGTAACCTGCAACATCCTCAATGAGTAGCCTCTCCTTGGATGAAAGTGCAGACTCAGAAAACCAATGGCCTCACTGATCCTAAGGAGAGACACTGAACTCCTGGGCAAGCAGGCATGTTGTATGTTGCTGTAGGTAGAAGAGAAGAGTATTGTAGAGAGGTGACTAGTACAAAGCAGGGAAGGTACCCACTTCATTTACAGTATTTGCAAGTGAAATGCAAGGTGCTGTGTGGGATCCCTAACCACCCCTAAGCAGTCATGGAGCTCAAGAGATCACGTCCCAGATACTTACACAGAAAAGCAGAGACCCATGTTCACTAGGCAGAGTCCAACCTCTATTTGAAAGAAAAATCTCTTTAAATCTGATATTTTGCACTTAATGTGGGTAGGTCTCAGTAGTACTGAATGCCAACTAGAACTGGTGTCATTTCTAGAACTTTAAGAAATATGCTGAGGTAGTCTATAACAAATTCAAGCTCAACAGATGACTCTCCTACAGCAAAAACTACTGTAGCTTTCTCTACGATAGAGTAAATATATATAATTATCCATAATGTAGCATCAAATGTATCAGAGCACATTAGGTCTCTTTAGAAGAGGAAATAAGCCTTCATCTCTGTCATTTTCAAATCAAAGTTTTGCCTTAATTTTACTGCAAAATATCATCTTTCTGTATTAGAACTAGACATTCTTCCTAACTGGATGAGTAATCAAAGCTGCAAAATGCTTATGCTTGGGTGGCTAATCAGTGCTGCAGACTGTCTGGTTCCTTAGAGCTAGACATGCTTTCATGTTCAGCTGAATAATTAAAATTGAATATTTTCCTGTGGAAAATGAGATACTCAGGACCTAATTTGCAAAATATTTAAGTATTAGCAGCTTGAAGACTCTATCAAGCTAGAGAGGAAGAATTAAAGAGCCCCATAAGCATCTAGGCTTTGAATTAGGTTTTGTTTTCCCACATCAGAGGTTTCGCTTTTCAAAGTAATCAAAGTTGAGGAAAGACATCTCTTAAACAGCAGTGGTACTCTGCAGAGAGATTCCATCTGTTTCAGCCAGGAAAGATTAAAAATAAATCCAAATGATCAGGTGCACCTGTTTCAGTCAGAGAAAATAGCAGAGTAATGGAGGACTTGGTAATTTTTATCATCAGTACCTGGTACTTGTGAAGTGCTTTTCAATTCTGAGTCTTTTGCGAGTACTAATTTATCATCCAAATACTCTTGGGAAGCAGGCATTAGTTATCCTATAGGGTACTAATTTTTGGGGTTGAGTTAGTTTTCTTCATAGTAGCTGGTATGGGGCTATGTTTTGGATTTGGGCTGGAAACATCATTGATAACACAGGGATGTTTTCCCTACAGCTGAGCAGCGCTTACTCAGAGTCAGGGCCTTTTCTGCCCTTCACAGCATCCCACCAGTGAGCCGGCTGGGGGTGCACAAGAAGTTGGGAGGGACACAGCTGGCACAGCTGACCCCAACTGACCAAAGGGATATTCCAGACCATATGATGTCACACTCAGCATACAAAGCTGGGGAAGAAGAAGGGAAAGGAGGAAGTTTGGAGTGATGGTGTTTGTCTTCCCAAGTAACTGTTACACAGATGATGGAGCCCTGCTTTCCTGGAGATGGCTGGGCACCTGCCTGCTGATAGGAAGCAGTGAATAAGTTTTGCTTTGCTTGCACATGTGGCTTTTGCTTTGCCTATCAAACTGTCTTTATCTCAAGTCATGAGTTTCCTAACTTTTACCCTTCCATTCTCTCCCCTATCCCACCTAGGGGGAGTGAGCCAGTGGCTGTATGGTGCTTAGTTGCCATTTGGGGTTAAATTATGACATATAGGCAGGTGTCTAAAACCAGCTTCCTTTTAGAGTCTGAGCATGTATGACTCCAGAGCAATCTCCTTCTGATTCTCCAGCTTTAAGCATAAGAATGAGTGACATGTTCACTCAAAAATCAAGTGAAATTTAAACTCAGAAGTAGATACTCAAAATGTCTGAGTCCCAGGACTTCACAGGAAAATTTAAACAGCTACCATCTAACATTTCCATATAATCTAAGCAACTTCATAGGCTGCATGGACTCAAATCATACTAGAATACAGTGCTAAAAATACTCAAAGTGGTGGCAAATGCCATTCAGATACAGTTTCAGGTTGATTCTTTTTGCAGAATTGCAGATAGACTTAACATGGACGACATGCCATGAATATACCTATGATACTAGAGGTTGTTATTTGGCTATCTATGCCTGGCACTTGCCTCTGTGTTGACATAAACACAGTAATTTAAATAAAAAACCCTTTCTCTCAGAATTTTAGGAGGTGAACTACATATTCTTACTCTAATGCAGTACTAATCCCTCGTCCCCTTGCTGTGTATAGCATGCTGAGGTTCAAAAAATTTCCAAGTCAGTTTTCTGGACCCAGCTAAATTAAGACACTTTCCCTTCAAATTCCCATCCTTGAAAGAAAACTGTCCCACCAATTAGCATTTCTGAAAAGCAAGAAAAGCTGATTTCAGACCAAGCATTGTCAAAGCTAAATGTATGAAACTTTAGGCACAAGAAGAAATGTACATGTTGGATGTATCTTCATTAAACAGAGGGAGTAAAGCACTCGCATATGTGGCAGAATCTCAACAGATGTCAATGGGACAAGGATTTTTTCCATGGCAGTATCATTTGACTTTCAGAGTGACAGGCTCTATGGCTTTATGGATGAATACCAAGGTAGTAGAATTTACAACAATAAACACAAATTTAAATCAAGTACAGTTATAAGGATCCCTCTATAGAGAACTGTGGTTGGTTACTTTGCAACAATTCAGCACTTTAAAAAGACAACTTTTTTACTACTTCCTCTCTGTTTCAAACTTTGTTGAATATCTTTAAGAACTTCTACTGTAAGAAAGTCCAGGAGGAACAGGGAAAACTAGATACAATGCCTATCTTTTACAAGAAAAGAAGGAGGCATTGGAAATTATAAATCTCGACAGCTAAAAAAATAGAAGCCAAAACGTTTTTGTTAAAAGTCAATAATGAGAAACAAAAAGAGCTACATTTATATCTGAAATTCAGAAGGGTTTTTAACACTATCTGGAATGCTCTTCCATGTGGCTGGTGATGAAGCCACTACCCGTAGTCCAAGGACAATCAAAAGAGACTTCAGGACCTTGGGATGGTTGGTAAGGGAATCTGGAGCACAGGTAATTTTTTCCTCTCAGCGACATTGGAAGAAACAGATGTACCCAGTCTATCAACACATGTCTCTGTGGCTGGTGTCACTGCCACAATTTTGAGGTTTTCAATAATGGGATGGCCTACATGGCACCAGGACTGCTCATGTCAGATGGGATTTACCTTTCTCAAAGGAGGAAGAGGGTCTTTGGTCAGGAGCTTGTGGGACTCATTGACAGAATTTTAAAATTTTAAACTAGACTTGAAGGAGGCGGCGGGGGGGGAATAAGATCAGGTTTACCTGTGACAAGCTGTAGGATGACATACCAAGGTTAGAGGGACGGGGTGCTAGCGAGGGTCTTCAGCCTGTTGCTCTGAGATGTGCTGGGTACACTGCAGCACACTCTAAGTTTTATGGAGATGAGCCAGGAGCTCCTGAGGTAACAGGAGCTAACAGGTAAACACCAATGAAATACCTCAAAGGACATGACACAGCCAACAGCCCAGCTGAAGTGCCTTTACACCAGTGCACACAACATCTGCAACAAATGGGAGCAACTGGAAGCCACTGTCCTTCTAGAAAGCTATGACCTGGTTGCCATTACTGACACTTGGTGGGACAAATCCCATGACTGGAGTGCAGCTATCAATGGCTACAGGGAACTGGTAACAACTGATAAGGAAGATTTTAAATCTCCCACACCAGAGATTAAATACGTGTCTGCAAGAGACTCTGTGCTCAAGAGTAGCTATACTGAATTTTACAGTATGGGAATTTTCAGCTCTAGGCTTAATCTGATATCCTGCAACATGAGCTCTAGAGAATTTATTGAAATAGACCAAGTTAGTCTGAGGAAAGGCTGTTCACATTTACTTTTTTTTTCCCAGCCATTTTTGTTCCTTCACATGTGGCACCAAGCTGCCTTATTTGGCTTGGGAACCAGCTGAGCTATAATCCACTGAGCTGACTTTGTGTCTACATTATTGAGCGCTATGACATAACAGGAACTCCTGAGGACCCGATGTTCACATCGCATGAGAGTTTCCTTTGGACTAGTTCTAGTCTGGTCCCATGGACTGAATGTCCAATAGCAATTCAAGCACATCACATGAGCTTCTGTAGCACAGATGTGCTAGATGTACTACAGATCCAAAAGAAAACAAGTTTGCCCTTTCCAAGACCACTCCATTGTGCGGACCAGACTGCAGTAAATGGGAATAACCAAGAGATTCACTTCAGAAGACCCAAAACATGAATGCGGTTGCACATTTGTTAATTCAGGCTGGCTCTAGTCTCTGAATCTTTATATTGTACAGACACCAGTAAAGATTCATGAGATCTGTGAGCTTTGAAACTCCTCCATGTTGGACTGATACACACATTTGGCATGCACATATTTGACGTTAAGGTTATTCCCCAAGTCACTTTCATTAATACTATAAGTATGACCACAACAGCTCTGCTAAAAATAGAAGTCATATTTACTTGGCTGAGCACCAAAATTTACTAACTATAACCATAGAGGAATGTCCTTATATTTCCCCTCAGTTGATAACATTGCTTTTGAAGAACACAAAGCATCACAAAGACAGAAAAAAATTAAACTACTAATAAATCTGTCAAGATCAGATTTATTCCTTTGGGTTCAAAATGCCATTGGTAAACAAGTACTTGAACTCTTTAGACAGAAAGTAAATATAAGTGAAAGCAAATATAAATGAATTTTCAGTTACATTTCAGTTACACTGCAAAAAACCACAGGTAATTAACTCAAATATAGACCTTAACTCAGGCACTTTAAAAAAACACAGGGTGTTGCTAAAAGAGTTTTAGTTTGGAACAGAAGATCCCTTAGAGGTAAGTCTCCCAATTGTCTTCACAGTGGTTTGCCTCCTGGAGGTTTTTGGACCATGCAATCTAGATCCCTTTTGAATAAAACTAACTTGGGAACTGTGCTCCAGTAGCAACCTAATTAACTGCAGCCACTACTGGGCTGACCCAAAGCTGCCAAGAACACTAGTCCAAAATAAAGTAATAAATAAATGAATATGTTTTTATATATTTATTTGTGTGTTCAGGTCCAATTGGGCCTTTTTTCCTTCAATACTTAAAAAACCTCAGACATTAGCAGGAAGAATCCTAAAATAGTACTTATGAAGGTTGAATTTAGGTCTATATAATCTGCACAGAGTTTTACTGTTCCGGTTTGTGTCTTAACAGGAAGTGCACTCTACAAAGTCCCCTATTACCTGAATTGCATTCATCTGCTTGGTACATCACATCCAAGTATTTTGCATGCTGGGGTGCCCATTGAAATGTGTTGCTGATAGAAGACACAGAAGGAGAAAAAAACCAGCTGGTGTCCTGTTAACTAAGCAGCTGCATCTAGATCAAAGCATCTTTGAAGCACAGCACAACAGGAACATGTCAAACAGATTATGCCAATTATATTTGGAACATTGGGAGTCTGGGGCTTAAATCTGATCACACTGCATAAGCAAAATGGTGGGATGATGTTGGATGAGACTGCTGCTGGATCAGCCATTACTTAGTGTATTAACATAAAATTTATTATTGCAAATATACCGTGACCTTGTAATGTAGTTTATAACAGTATCTTTATTGTAAACAATGTTTTTCTCACCCTCAGTAGTAATGCACAATAGGAAATTAAACGATATTAACTCCTGGTACTTCTCTGCCCATTTGCCTGTTAATTGAACAATAAAACATAGGTGCTTGCAGTTTTGTCTCCAAGTCTGCACCTGAGGTGTTCTTCATTCAACTACCACTGCCACATGCTTAAAATACAATGAGCTTGAGGGTAAAGAAATAAAAGGAAAAAATAAGAAAATAGTTGGTAACATCATGGCTCCAACCAGAAGTCAATGATGTCATTTATCCAGGAGGTAGGCAAAAGTACAGACATGCTTCAGGTCTGGGCTGGTGAAAAGGTTGTAAGGAGGTCCGTAACTAGGAAATGTGTGTGAGAGAAGAAGTGCACGTTGAAACAAGAAGCCCATACCAGAATAAGGTAAAGGTGGGTAGGGATGGGTAGTGTTGGACAGCATTCTCTATCTGCCATTTCATTTCATTCCTTCTATCTATGACACCCTCCTATGAACTCTTCTCTCTCTGTCTCTACTTTTCTCTGTTTTTCCATTCTCTGGAAAAATTCTACCACTGTGGAAAATTTAGACTGCTGCAAGGATCCCCTGCTTTCCAATGCTGGAAACAAATCTTGCCAGTATGGAAGCAAGAATTACCACCTTTGGTCTTCCAGCACTTCTAGCAACACTTTAGAGTTCTTCACAGGCCCTCAAGAGGAAAGAGAGGTGACTTTTTTTTTGTGGTAAGTCAAAAGATCCAAGTGTATGTTTTCTCTATTTAGAAATTAAAGTTTGTTGTTGGCTTTTTCATTTATGTGTATGTGGTTTTTATATATTTTTTCCACTTTCACCTATGTATAAATATTCAGCAATAATACCTTCTCTGCAATTTTTAAAAATTATGAATATTTATTAATTTTCTCAAATAAACTCCACATTTAAATAACAAAGTTATCGTCTTCCTTTGTCCTACAGATAAATTCTCTGGCACACATTTTACCAGTACAGAAATTCTGAGAGGCATACCAAAACTATGCAGCAATTCTTGTGGCGATTGTGCATGATCTTCCATACATCTACACACTTCCTCAGTCCCCTGCATGAAAAGTCCTGAGCTATCCCTGACATTTCCCACAAAGAGAAATCATCTACAGCACTAAGATACTAAGAAATCACTAAAATTAGTGAAAGCAACCACAGTGCATTTATTAAATGCTGCCATTTCTCTGCCAGTGGACCTCCATTCTATATTAAAAATTAATATACTGTACAGCATATACTGCAAATTCAACTTATGGCAATAAAAAACCTATCATTGTTCCAACAACAATGCTTTTACTGTGCTTCTGTGCACCATAAGACACATCAAGAGACTTATAAGAATGTGAGAAGGCACATGTCCAAAACCATAGGCTTTTCCTCAAAGCAGAATGCAAAGGAACCATGACAGCATGCTCTCATCAGCTGGGGTCAAACAGTTAGAAATTGTCAGGGGCTTTAAAGAATTCTAAAAGTTTCTGAACTTCGATTCTCCCTCTCTTGCTGTCACTGATGATCTCCACAACACAGCCTGCAAGCTTCATTTAAGCAGGTATCATTCAATTACCTTAAGCTTCCCAGTCAGCATCCATCAGCAGCTCTTCAGTCTCCCGACACAGCATCCTATTTTCATGCTTCATCTAGAACAGTGATAACTGAGTGGACTCTGCATGATCACTGCAGAGTTTGTTTTGTGTCCTTCATGAATTTTGAAAGTTGTGGAAATTGCACTTTCACAGAATAGACAACTTAACTGTAAGCAGCACAATTTTTTAAATGAAACATTTGTTATACGTGCTTGTGGTGGTTTGACCCACAGTGGGACCATGCGGTCCTGCACTCACTCCCCCCACCTGGTGAGATGGGATGGGAGTCACAACAAAGGGGGCACGGGATTAGGAATGAAGGGCAGGGACAGTTCACTCACCAGTTATGGTCACGGGCAAAACAGGCTCAACTTGGGGAAGAAAAATCATTTTAATTCATTGTCATTTCATCTAACTAGACTTAGCAACCACATCTTCCAACACCTTCTCCCACTCCTCCCTTCTTCCCAGGCTCAAATCTCTTTGCTCCCAATTTCTCTATCTTCCCCACCCACCAGCACAGGGGTCAGGGAATGGGGGTTCAGTTAGTTCACCTCTGCCACTCTTCCTGGCATGAAAGTCCAGGAACAAGATGTTCCAGAGTGAGCTTCCCATGGAGTCATGGACCTCTTTGGGCTCATTTCCCAGCTCTGGCATGGGACATCCATGGGCTGCAGACTCTCCCCCCACTCTGGGGGTCCACCCCCACACTGGCAACAAGCGACTGTCAGGATCGCAATTCCAGTCACACTTGCCCTCAGGCTCAGCTTCTCTGCTCCGGTGTGGAGTCCTCCATGGTCTACATGTGGGTCTCTGCTCTGCCGTTGGATCTCCATGGGCTGCAGGGGACTTTGTCTTCTCCTACTTCATATGGTAGAACTGGGTGTGGGCCTCTGACTTTCCCCCTCCCCCTCTTTTCTCTGGCAATGAAGCTCTCTCTCTGTCTGTCTGTCCTTTGTTTAGGCCAATGGTCATCCTTTGTTCAGGTCAATGGCCTCTCCTCCAGGTACCACACCTACTTCTTTTCAGGACAGTCCTTCCCCTCACAAATATGGATTCACAGAGGTGTTTCTCTAGTGCTCATTGGCCCAGCCTGGGCTGGAGGGTCTCTGCCTTGGAGCCAGGGGAGCTTTTTGCTCTCCCAAGGTGTCCCTTCCCCCACTACCAAAAAAACCACACTCCCCCCCCACAGCAGTATGCACTTTTCCAGACACTGTAGTAAATACAACAGGACAGTCAATCGGCAGAGCACTGTAGAGCAGATGGGGTGGGAATTCTCTAGGTACTCCTATGCACTGAAGCCATCAATAAACTCCCAAGGACTGACAAACATGGAATACATAGTGGTGATATCTTTAAACAATTACGAGTACCTGAGAGAACCTCTTTGATGATTTCCAGATCACCATTTGACACCCCAAAGATGGATTCAGCTATCCCAGATCTGCAAGAGAGTCCTTTCTCACCTTCAACATTTACTTTGCAAGACCAAAGAGAGTACCCCACCATGAAACTATTAATAGGAAAGTCCATCTTAAAGTGTTCCTGAATCTCACTACTCTTCCTGCTTTTATCTATGTTCATATTTCTCTTTATGAATTTTTATCCTGTGATGACATGAAATGCGTGCAAACACACTTTGGTGTATTTCTGAGCCCAGGGTGCTGTGCTGGCAATGTGAAGGTAGCAATGGCTAAATTGTTTTAGGAACTACATCAAACAATTGGTAGTTCATCAAACAGTCATATATAGAAGTCCCATGGATTCTGAATTAAATGCCTGGAAAAGGAAGAAGGAAGTCAACAATTTCCAGCCATTTGCAAGGAAAAACTTTAAAAAAATGGTAGCAAAGAAATGCTTTAAAGGAAATCCATTCTGTGTGGTTTTAGCAAAGTAAAAAACAGATGTTAATTTGGAAGTGATTCCCAGAGAGGTAGCAGAGCCTCCTTCTCTGGAGATATCCAAAACCCACCTGGATGCAATCCTACGCAACCCACTTTAGATATACCTGCTTTGGCAGGGGTGTTGGACTAGATGATCTCCAGAGGTCTCTTGCAGCTCCTACCATGCTGTGATTCTGTGATCCTGTGATTGTGTACTAATTAGCACAAAACCTCTATGAGCCAGTTTTCATGCTGTATCAGTTTGCATAATAAGCTACAAATGGGGATAGAAGCCCAGCAAGATCTAGCATTTGTTTTCATACTGCACTTATAGACTATTTCACATTTTATACATATATTGCATACTATGACTACATTTTGCATAGAACATTTACATATACACCCAGGGCCCAAATACTCTGAAGGCAAAATTTGATTCTTCTTGGTTTCCCCGTATCAGGGAAAAATTTGAATCCATGAAATCCAAGTTGTAGCAAATGTTCCCAGGTGAGACAGTTAAAAGATTTTCAAAATACTTTGTTGTGGTGGTGGTTTAAGAAGCATTATGTTGTTTGTAAGGGAGTACTCTAGTTGCCTGAGCAGTAGGAGCCAAATTTATTTCCACAGAAATCAGAATTTTCTTCTCACCTAGGACAGATGCACATTGACCCAGGATTACTAAAGAAGATAATACCCATTGAGAACATGCGTGGGGAAATTTAACATCTGCCTAAAGTTTTAGAAACTTTGTCATGTCTAAGGTTTGAAAACCAATCCTGTTTTATTAAGAAAACTGTAATATTTCTTCTCTGAAACACACTTGAAAACAGTATAAACATTTCAAACCAGATGTGTAACCCAATTGCCATTTGCATCTCAGAAGGTGGATTGTGTTATCCATTTGTGCTTGACAGTCTGCTATTTGGCATGCTTCCCTGTCTTCCAGCTCTGGAAGGTATTAGCAGTGCTTCCACTGAGTAGCTGTGCCTCTACTGACCAATATATTTCTAAAACTCTCATTTATCGCCTAGAAATCATATATTTTCTGAGATAGGCAGCATCACATCTTAACTCTAGAAGAGAAAACCACACATTTTTAATAATTTTTAGTTTACAATATATTCCGTTATTTGTCACTATTCTTTAGGACAACAGCTTCCCTGGTAGCTTGCTTTCAAGCTGGTATTTTTGTTATCAAATATTGACTGTTCTCTCCTCAAAGGGATTTCACATTCCTTTCCTTTGCATTACACAAGGAAAGCAAAAACAACAGCCAGAAAACAAAAACTATTAAGAACCGTCTTTCTTCTCTTTATGATAAGGATGGGAATATCTAATAAAAACGGGAAGCTCGGCTTTAGAACTGACATTGCACAACTACTCTTCAACCTTAAATCCCGTCAGTTGCACTGCCTCTCTGGTGCCCTATGAACATGATAACGTGTGTTACATCAGTCCTTTCACTCACCACTGAAGCACAGGTCCCTTGGTGGTGGCTGTGGTAGGAGTTTGGGACCATGCAGCTTCACTCTCTGACAGTAGACAGCTCTGTCAATGGAGCTTGATCCCACAATCTGCAACACTATTGTTTCAGTATAAAACTGATGCTCCCAGCTGTCCCCAAGATGCTGGGCCCTACATTTTGGGCTACCGAGGTGCATTCCCAGGTAGTAGCCAGGTGCCGGCTTCCCAGGATCCGCTGGGTCAGGAGGTGGAGGTCTGGGGTGGCCAGCCAGGGCTCCCTGAGTTCCTCCCGAGGGGCAAGACCTGACCCTGAGAGCAGGCTTATGGACACTGGCACTGTGTCTGTGCAGATTTCATCACTGCATTCCCTCATGGGTGAGAATAAATGCACAAGAGTGAGGTGAGCATAGCGTTTCAAGCCATAGTGCCAGTTTTGTTTGTCATGGTGACCAACCTTGTGCTGGGCACTGGGGAAATAGTCCTGAACAATTTCCTGTCATCTCTGGATATGTTAAGGCAGCTTTGTGATTTGCAATTGTCCTGTGACTCTTAGGCACTTCAGACCCAAACCAGGCTTGCTAGCAGGGTGGAGATGCATGGGGCAGGGGACTTCTAGGAAAGACCAGCTTTAAAGCAGTTTGATGCACTATCCAAAACCTGTAGAGGAAAACAGACAATATCCAGAACTGAAGTGACAGAAAACAGATATGAGCAGCAGGGAAGGAAAAAAAACCCAAAAAACAAACCACCAACAGGCAACTGGGTCAGCACCTGAAAAGGCAGAGGTTTAATTAATTTCAGACCTAGATAATTAGCTAGATTTTTAGCTATGATAATTTAGAGTGTAATTTGTGATGTCTTCCTGTCATCACCTCTGAAACTGAACCTGAACAAACCCACTCTCTCACACAGTAAATAAAGGCAAGCCATCTAAATGAACAAAGAGTGCTTGGGCACTTCAGCATAGGTTTTATCTTCATTATGTTTAGTCAAGCGCTAACTGAAGCAGAGGCACTCTTGTTTCCTAGTCCTTATCTGAAAATCCTCTTTGTTTCAGATGTGCCAGAATATACAAAGCAGGGACAAAGTTACATCTGTATGACAGTGCTTCTGCCCATGTAATTTACTCCCATTTTTGTACTTGATTGTGGTGGTTTCACCCACAGGTAGGACCATGTGGTCCTGCACTCACCGCCTCCCTCCCCTCCCTGCAGTGAGATGGGATGGGAATCACAGCAAAGGGGCACAGATTAGGATGAGGACAGGGACGGCTCACTCACCAGTTATGGTCATGGGTAAAACAGACTCAACTTGGGGAAGAAAAATCAATTTAATTCATTACCAATCATCTGAGTAGCACAATGAGACACAACAATCACATCTTAAGACACCTTTCCCCACCCCTCCCTTCTTCCAGGGCTCAAATCTCTTTGCTCCCAATTTCTCTACCTTTTGTCCCCCACCGGCACAGGGGGCAGGGAATGGGGGTTCAGTCAGCTCACCATTGCTGCTCTTCCCGGCATCAAATTCCAGGAACAAAGTGTTCCAATGTGAGCTTCCCATGGAGTTATGGACCTCTTTGGACACAGCTCGCGGCTCCACGTGGGGATGTCCTTGGGCTGCAAACAGGCTCCGGTCCAGAGCACCTCCTCATCTCCCTGGCTCTGGGAGTCCACCCCTGCTCTGGCAGTGAGCGTCTCAGGTCTCAATACAGTCACACTTGCCCTTGGGCCTGGTTTTCTGCTCCAGCGTGGAGTCCTTCACGGTCTACACATGGATATCTGCTCCGCCATTGAACTTCCATGGGCTGCAGGGATCTCATTTCTGCTCTGGCGTGGAGTCCTCCATGGTCTACAAAATGGATATCTGCTCTACCATTGAACTTCCATGGGCTGCAGGGATCTCATTTACCTTCTCCTACTCCATGCGGTTGAACTGGGTCTCTGAGGTTCTCTGCCCTTCTCCTCCTCCTGGTAACAAAACTCTCCCTTTGTTTAGGTCAATAGTCATCTTTTGTTCAGGTCAATGGCTTCTCCTCCAGGTTCTCTCCACCATCTTATTTACAGGACAGTCCTTCCCCTCACAAATATGGATTCGCAGAGGTGTTTCTCTATTGCTGATTGTCTCACCCTGGGCTGGGGTGGGTACGCCTTGGAGCCAGGGAAGCTTTGTGAAGCTTCTCACAGGGTAGCCCCATCCTCCGCTGCCAAAAACGACACCCACCCCCAACCCAACATACTGGTATTACAAAGCATGTGTGTGTCCCTGCCTGGCTGCATGTGCTCCCACACATGTGCCAACATGTGGGCATGAACCGAGCATTTCATGCAGGGAGTTCCACCACCCAGGCTAGACTGGGCCTCAGGATATCGTATCAAAGGCTGATATTCAAGGTCAGTTATAACTGATCTGCATCATCATCCTTTTTAAAACTCTCCTCCAGTATAAATCCATACAGTTCAGCAGCCCAGTATCTTCTCCCTTCTCATGCACTTTCATGCAATTCAGTCACACTCAGGACTGGACACAGACTGTGCTTCTTTGTTTTTAAGGATTTAGTTAATGATATACACACTCTTGTAAAAAAAAATGATCCAGATATATTAAGAATAAGGAAATCAGTCTGGTTTCCTAGAAATTTGAGGAACTTCCTGATATTGGTGTGAAAGAAAAGTGGCTCTCACTGATGCCTCTGCCTCAGCTGTCATATTTCTAGGATTTCTTTCCTCTTCCCAGTAACTTATTTTAATGACATTTATAGAAGTCTTATTTGGTGGAGTTCATGTTTCTATTGAACTGGATAGAAATCAGTCAACTTCGAAAACCAGGCATAAAGCAACTTTTCATTCAGTAAGAATGTACTTTTTTTTAAATTTAGCTGAGAGCATAATCAGGCTGAGAGTACATTTTACATTTCTTTAAAAATATTTAGCTCCCAAAAATTCAATGAGCAACAATTGAAAATGGTACGTGACAGCCAGGTCATATCAAGGATCAAGGGTTTGTCTTATGGCGAATGAATGGCTAGTGTGCAACATGCTAGGCATAGTCTTTGTTTTACTGAGCATACCACAGAAAACACGACAATTATCTCTTTGGGATAAAAAGATGAAAAAAAGAGAGAAAGAATAAACCAGGTTGCTGACATCCATCTTTTTTGATGTAGCAAGAGAAAAAAAACTTGTCAACTTGAGCCTTTCCAAGAGTCACAGAAAGAGGAGTAATACATTTTAATCCTATAGATGTAACACTTCTAGGATGTAAAAGATCTCCTCTCTTCTGTGCTTCTTCTGAGGTTCAGATTGATCTTTTTTTCCATCTCCCTTCAGGTCTTTCTGGTACCACACCACAGGTCCAAACCTCTGCAGGCAGACAAAGCTATTCAGATGAATACTGAGCTGAAAGCGAGGTCTCATGAGCTGGTTTGCTGCCAGTAGAGGCACATAAAACCCACAAAAATTATGTCTCAGTTTTGACTATTCTGCTCTGGCAGCAGAAAAGGAAAATTCTCTCCTACCAGAGAATTATCCCACCGAATGAATCCACACTCACCGGTCTCTGGGTGAGCATCTCAGAGGGCAGGACAGTGCTGGGAGGGACATCTGTGGCTCCACAGCAAATGGCAGCACGGACAGGTCAGATCCATGCATGGAGCCCAACACACTGAAAAAGAGCTTTCCAGAAGAAAGCTGCATTTTCAGCTTTCAGACTGAATGCAAAAATGTTTTTAAAGCATTATTTCATTCATGTTGCAGCAGACCTTAGCTGTGAGCTTCCAGGGCTTTCTAGGAGAACACCACATCTCTTTTCAGCTACTTAACTGAGGAGTCATCAAAAAGAAACACCTAAACCTAAACCCCAAAAGGAGAACCAGGTGGGATGGAGGGTCTCCAGCCCCCACTCATGGCATAAATTTTAGTGTATCTTCAGTTACAGTGGATGTGGGTATTCTCCCCAAGAACAACTGTTTCACTAAGAAATGTTTAATACTGTAAATCAAATGCATATTTAAATGTTATTTACTGAGAAAGTAAACCACTAATTTGTTACTTATGGCATTTGTCAAACAGCCCTTCCTTCTTCTTTCATATATGGCTGCAGTGATGAACTCCAGAGCTCATCTGTTCAATGATGCTGGCCTATAATCAGTTCCTCAGCTCTCCTTTGGCCTTAAGTCTGCCTGTAAATGAGTAAACTTTAATCTTTTCCAGGAAGACAAAATCTTAGCAGCTGCAGAGTGCCATAATCTGGCATAAAACCTTGTGCAGGCTGTGCCTGAGCCATCATATGTCAAGGAAATAGCAACTCATACCTCTGTTTCTCCAGCTGACTCACTATCACCAGGCATTGCTTGTCTCAGTCAACATGAAAGCAGCCCCAAAACCAGCAAACTTGAGTGTTTCCCCTTGGGGTCATTTTGTAATTCTGTGTCAACAGTATCTGAGCCCAAGAGAAAATCCAGCTCAATACAATTTAGCATGAGAGATGTCACCAAACAGGTGTATGGCCCCCCTTCTCCCTTCTCTACACCCTTGCCACCAGAGAAAACTTGTCACAGTTCCACATACCTGTATTTAAAACCTAAAAACAAGAGAAGAAAACAAAAGCTCTGTCAAGTAAGACACCAATTTTTTTTTATTTATCAGTAAGCACCATAAATAAATGGCTCTGCATAAATAGGAACCAGCAAATCCTCTAGTGTAGTCAGTCAATTGGCAAAACTAGAAAGTCGCGTAAAGCTGTAACTCACCCTACATATTAATCCTCAGTAAGTGGTTGACAAGTCATTTCTATTTGCATACAGAGCTAAGTGTACAGAGCACTTTACAAAGAGCTGATGATGTGAAGCCCTGAACTTGCCAATACTTACTTTCTGGCATGCAAGTGAATACCAGACAAAAGTCCTAGCATCAAAAAGAAGTGAGATACATATGGGGAGTATAAACTGAAACAAGTAGTTGATTATTTATGTCATATTCTTACCAGAAACATCTTTCTACCCATATTGGATCTTAACCTGTGTTTTCATACTGCTAACCTGAAGATTTACGATGGATTTTGAGTCTTTACAGTTTGTTGTGTAGATCACTAGGCTATTAAATACCTGGGCTTCAGGATCAACAAAGCAGTTCAAAAAATTAAGCTGGCTAGTAATATCATGGGTAGAAAAAATAAGGTTGCACCAACAAAGAACCTCTTTCAGCATCCTTATTCCCATTTACATTTGTAATGACTGACCAAAGCTCCTTGAACTCTGAGGGTACCACATCTTCTGTATTTTTCCCCTCTTACTTGCCACAGTCCCTGCTTGATAATTTCCAAGAAGTGGTTGCCTTTGAGATGGAGCCAGATACATCCATCTCTTGATTACAGTAAAATAGAGAACTCTGTATAGAACCGTGCTGTGGCACTTGGCCTGACTAGCAACTCTTCAGCAGCAGGCCATGCACATTACCAAGCAGCTGGAATGACCCCCAAAAAAAAAGGCAGCAACTGTCTGCTGGCTATGGTATCTGGACAAGGTGACCACAGAGTATGTTTTTGCAGAGAGGACAACTAAGAACTTGATGCAAAAGAATACAGGTAGAGAGGGAAGTCATGATGGTTATGCACAGCTATTTCATCTGCAGGTAAATGCATCCAGTATCCACTCCCCAAGAGGGAAACAAAAAAAAATTAAAATGCCAGATGGTTACATGTGTAAAAAAGTGCTTGTGAACACAAGTTATTGACAATCACATCAGGAATCAGCTGGAGCAATGGGTTCAGACTAGAACCCATTCTTCACGAGTGTCTTCTGCTTTTTCACCTTTTGTTACTGCTTCTAAGTTTGGTCTGTGTTCACATTCAAACTGGGCACTAGAACATCAAATCACTGAACATATTGTCAGCATATTGTTGTGCTGAAATACAGAGTTTTCTCTGCAGAGGGATCAAAGAACCATATTGCCCCAGATTCACAACAGCCAGGGTTATTCCTTTGTTAGAAGAGAAACACGTGGATGCTCAGACAGGACACTTCCAGTTGCTTCACTCAAGTCTACTTTCTTGATACAGGATGTCAATAGAGACAAGAGTTGCTTTCAGAGGTACGGTAGGAGCTGCTTGGCAAGAGGTGGCTTTGTGTTTGCTTTCAAGCTGGTGCCAGCCCCGAGAGAGCCCCTCAAGCTGCCTTTCTGCCTCAGCCCTGGAAGGCAGCTGGGAGCTGGGACAGACCTCTGTAGGACCCATCCATATGTTCGGCTGGACCAACATCTGTTCCCCCATGCTATCTGTAAAAATAATTTAACTGGTAGCTCATCAATACATTTATTAAATCTGTCTCTTCAGGTTACTGGCGACACTGAATGCTGCTGGTTGCGAGTTAACTTTGTTTCACTAAAATCCGATTACATTTCCTTGTAAGTTTAGTGATACTACTGTCACATGAATACGATGTGATTTTTAATATTGCTTCAGAGTAAATCTAAATGTGATGCACTAGTACTGGTTAGCATGTATGTTTCTTTTCTTCCTAGGAAAGCACAGCTTTAGGAAGTCCAGCTTATGTGGGTTAGGGCATGCAGGTCTTGCAAAGCGTCAGTTGAAGTGAGAACAGCGTGCTGCTGTGCAGCTTCGTCAGGTCATTTAAGTTCTGTTACGGAGACAGCTGGAATATTCTCCATACAGCTCCCACCTTGGTGCAGTAACCAACAGTTTCAACATTTTCCCCCAGGGAGAACATTAGCTCAGTCAACCCCATCACTCATAAGATGTTTGGAGAAGCTAACTGGTCACGGGATTTCAGGGAAAGGGGCCACCACACAGCATGTTAGCAGCAGGAAGAATCAAGTTTTCAACCTTTTCTTTTTCTGACTCAAAGAGAAAAATCAAAAACGTTGCTAGAGGAATGCCCAAACCCCATCTCAATGACCATTTGACATGCCCCTGGTGCTGTGGATAGGCATCCTGAAGAGAGAGCTCCAAACATTTTCGCTTTGAACTTACCTTTGTACAGTTTCCAGTACGTTTCTTCTATGAAAAAAGTTTGTTTTTTCTGCCAAAGAAAAAACAAAAAAAACAGAGGAAAGGAAGGAATCTTGTATAAAAACCTTTCTCTTTTATGAAGGGCGAAAGCATGTATTCTGAAGTCTATAACTAGAAGTGATTGATGGCTCTAAAGGATTTTGAATGAATTTTAGTAATTAAATAATTTAATATTTATGTTAATAGAATATTTTTAGAATGCAAGACAAAAAAACCTGTAATCAGGAAACAGATACTTTCTAACTAGCTACATAAAAGCAAACAAGCTCCTTTTTAATCTTACTTGTATATCAGTCTTAGTAGAAGTCCAGACTTTTGTGTTTTGTTTTGTTTTTTTTTAAGTCCTTTTTAAGGGCTGCTTCTCCAAATTTTTAGGCTGTATGCTGGCTTCCTTTTTTGTCTTTCAAATGTTTGTTTATTGATTCAGTGAGTTGCTTGAACCACCAGCATGCGAACATCTGAAGCCCAGCAGGCTCATATATATCAACATGTAGTTATTAATTTCCCTAAGCAGCAGTACAGCCATTTGTAACCCATTGCCACGTGTCTCACTTCTCTCTTCATCTTCTGTGCACATTTTCATACATATAAACATAAATGATACTCATTTTTTTTTTTAATATACCCTCAGCTTTCTCTGAATGCTTTTCTCAGTTGGCAGCAATCACATGCTGTTTCCTCTCAAGTATTTTAATGTGAGAAAATCAAAACAGCTTAAAAAGCAATGCACCTTCCCTGACCTGACTTTTGAAGAGTTTCTCTCAATTTGGACTCTGTGCTGTTGTCACAGGAACCCTAACCCACATCACAGCTAAAGGCACAAGTTTCCTCCATTAGAAAAGAGAAGGAAGAGAGAGCTGGCCCACAAAGGACATGAAGGCAAGATGGTTTAGCCATGGTTCAGAAACACAGTCTGGCAGGAGCCCTTAGGATCATTACCTATCCTTAAACTCATCTTCTAACAACTCCTCAAACCCATTCTCAACATAATTTAGTCTTTGCCTCTCTATCCCTGGAAACATGTTTAGAATTTACCTGTGTACATAGGTGGGGAAATCCTGCAGCGGGCAATTCAACAGTCCCCTCTGGGTTGTTCAAGTTTGGAGATGCACCTCCAGTTCCTGAAGCCCAGCAGGGCTCAGTTTTGCCATAAGAGACAGAGGACTATGGCAAGTGGTGGTTGAGGACTGGGGTTTTAACCCAGCACAGGACACTCTCCTCTAACCTAATGGCAGAGACACCAAGAGCTGAGCGCAGCCTGGCAGATGAGAAGGAAAACTGAAGCTGTGCCATTTCGTAGCAGTGCCGCAGCTGATGACAAAGCCAGCACCACAAAGCTGAGGGGTTTGGGGCTGCAGACAGCAGAGCACTGCTGCCTGTTTGCTCGAACAAAGCATGAGAAACCGTGTACCCACAAGCGGTTGCTTAAGGGGCATGAGAGACGGACAGATTGAGCTTTGGCCTGACCAGTTTATCATATATTTTATATTTCAAACCCAACCATGCACATACCTTGCATTTGAGAGGAAAGTCCTGTGCACATGGGCACAGCTGGACATCATTGGTACAAATACATTCCTTGTACTTGGCCTTGTTGAGCCTCATGAGGTTCACATAGGCCCACTTCTCAAGCTTGTCCAGACCCCTCTGGATGGTATCTCATGCCTCAGGCATATCAACCACACCACTCAGCTTGGTGTTGTCAGCAAACTTACTGAGGGTGCACTCAATCCCACTGTGCCACTGATGAAGATATTGAACAGTACCAGTCCCAAAATGGACTCCTGAGTGATATCACCAATCTCCATCTGGACACTGAGACGTTGACTACTACCCTCTGGATGCGACCATCCAATCAATTCCTCATCCTCTGAACAGTCCACCCATCAAATTCTTCTCTGAAACAGAGACTAAGTCAGTGACAGATACCTTTGATGTCTCCAGGGCATTAAGAACAGCAAGTCCAAACTCTGAGGATATTGCATCTGGTTTTGAAAGCACAAACCAAATATTTCTAAGAACAGAGAAAAAGGTTATTGATGTACTTCCCAGAAAAAACAGTGAAACAACCATAAAGCAGCCTTTGGAGTTTTAGGATTTTTTTAGTTTTGTGTGAAAAGGCTGATTTTATCAGATGTCACATTGGATCCAAAGAGGTTCAGAACTACACTGCTAACAGCAGCCAATATTTTTTTTTTTTAATTTAAATATCTTGTTAGCTATTATACTTGTGAATTTTTCAGACAGCAGTGAGCACCTGGAGCTACATCAGGCAAGAAACAGCACAACAGGAGTAAGACCGATCACAGCAGCTTCCAAGCAGTTCTGCTGATGACTTACCCTTGCCAAATACAAATAGAATGGGAACAGAGGAAGTCCTGATCACACACACGTTCTCCTTCTGATCGTTCCAGCTGCTTTGAATGGAGTACTGCATACACTTTAGATTTTAAAAGGTAACCTGTGTACATTTGTGGTGGTTTGGGTGGATTCACCCTTTTGCTTGCAGCCAAACACAGCCTGCTCTATCACCCTGCCCCTCCCTTGCCCAGGGAGTAGGGGAGACAATTGGAAAGAAAAGGGCAAGGAAACTCACGGGTTGAGATAAAAACTATTTACTAATTAAAATAAAATTATAACAACAGACTATACAAATGAGTGATACACAGTGCTCACTGCCCACTGACCAATGCCTGGCCTGTGCCAGCCAGCGATCCCGGAGCTGAGACGGTCCCGAACCAAAACCCTGGAAGAGCGAGAGCCAGAGCGATCCCTGAGAGAATCCCCCATCTTCCAAGTCAACCCTGGTTAATATACTGACATGATGTGATATGATACGAAATATTTCATTGGCACATCCAAATGCCAGTTTTGGGTTTTGCTATTCACTGCGCTTCTCCCCTCCCAGTCCTAATGCAGCTGTGAAGCAGCCAAACACTGTGGCCTTGAGCTCCAGCAGCAACTAATAACACCAGTACTGTTATCAACGTTCTTCTCATAATAAGTCTGAACTGAAACACTGAAACTAAAATACAGCTATTTTAATTACTAAAAAGAAAATTAACTCTATCATAGCAAAACCAGGACAACATTTTATCTTGCCTAAGCAAGCTTATTCTGCACAGGTCAGCATGTTTTTACTCTTTTTAGAATGAGACATCGCAACTCACAAAAACGTCTTCAAAGCATCAGTTTTTATTTCTGTTTCGATGGTCATCAGCTGTTGATCAAATCAAGAGCCAGTGTTCCTGGTCTTTTTGTGACTTGACGTATCCATCTTGTACCTCATGCCCATATTTTAGATATCCCATGTGCAAGTCTAATTCAGTTATTCATGAAATTCCAATAAATTGTTCAACCTTAAATTACCATGAGGTACTCTGTATTTATTAGAGGGGACACATGGAACAGGGAGAATGAACAGCTTCAAAAAGAAAAATCATTAAAGGCTAATCAGCAGCAATATCAGTGATAAAGTGACTGAATTAGTATTCAGTGGATCTTTTTTCCCACTAAACCTCACTTGTTTTGATAAAAATAAACATTATTACTCCTGCATCATTTCTTACAACTTGAGGCATCTGCTCAATACTTGGCTTCTGAACTGCTTGAGTTTGGGTATAATGCAATACTGAGTGCAATACTGAGATATCACATATATAGTCCTCAGCAGAGGAAAAACTCCACAGGATTCATAACTGCTGTTTTCAGATTAAGCAGTTATCGTGACATTACCACACACTTATGCCACTTACAGGTGCTTGCATTTTGATGTGGGACAACAACATGCACAGGAAAACTTAAAACAGTAAATAAGATAAACAAAACATAATACAGATTCCAAGGTGCCTTTGAATTAATAATCAGGATTCCTTCACACTCAAGAACTTATTCCCAAGTGTAAATCCATGTTTTAGCATACAGCAAAATATTTATACTTAAGGCCAGGCTGCTGGCTTCACAACAGACAGATTCATGAACAGGTTAATGAAGAACCTGTGCTTTGCTGTCAGTAATGTTAAAAGGTTCTCCTCTCGGGAATCCACTTTAAGGCAGTATGAATGCATACACGTGTGTGCCTATGGAGATGGAGATGAAAATACAAATGCATATACACACACAACTCTTGCACAGTCAGAATGTAACTGATACATTAAGAAAAGCTACTGAATAATGTATATTCATCATAGCACAATAAAAGTGATACTCTAAAATGATTAATTTTTAAAAATTGAATTTCTTGCATTACTCTTGACAATTCCTTGCAAGTGTCAATTTAATTAGATTGCAAAAACACACTGGAATGGTTTTTAAAGGATATTCTGCCTAGAGAATTAGATCAGTAAAGATTAGATCAGTAAGATCTGAACTTGTTAATTATATCTATCACCATATTTTAATCGATAGCCAGCTACCACATCACGGTAAACAACTTTGTCAAAAGAAAGTAATTTCAGAAGTAGCTTAAACGATTTTTAAAGGAAAAAAAAAAATTACTCCAGTAAATACTTCTCCAAGCAAAATAGTACTAAACCCTGAATTTGAAACTATTGCAATAGTCTTAACCAAAAGGCTTGGTTGACACTTGGTTCCTCTACCTCAGACTGCAGCTTTGTTGTCTTTTGGCCTGGCTGATCCTTATCCATTGCACAAATGCAAACACATTGCATGGGGAGGAGGGGAAACAAATCTCACTAGATTTCCAGAAAACCGTTACAAATGGCATATAGGACTGGCAGCACAAAATTTTAACCCACACTAAAAACTGTTATTACATGTCACTGTGTGACTGACTACAGGCTTCAAGTTCATCTAATTTGCATGGGAATAGAAAATATAAATTGACAGAAGGCAAGGAAATTCCAAAGTTATAGTGGTAATAACATCCGTTATGGAAACAAAGCACAGCAAACTGAAATAAAAATCTAAGCATCAACCTTATTTGCTACTCTCACAGGGTCACCTGTTTCATTAATGAAGAGTCACTTTTTGACCAAGAACATAAAGTACAGACTAAATCCTTCCTCTTCTCCTTCACTCTCCTACAAAAAAGCACCCCTGGGTTGAGGTAGGGGGAGAGGAAGGAAGTGCAATCTCTCTCCTTCTTCCATGTAGGAGGGTTTGTCCAGATCACTTGGGTCTTGTACAGAACAAAGACACAGGATGAGAAGATGCAACGTGCACTTTAACACGATAATACACCTGAATACTTATCAACCCCCTCCAGTAACCACCTCTGCAAATTTGCATGCTGGCAGATACAGGACATGAAAAAGTCTGTACAGGGGTTTCCACAGAAATGAACAAGGAGTGCAATAGCACACATCCTGGCAAGAGACATGACCTTGCCGCACATACACCCATCAGAGCTTTGCCCTAACAGAAAGCTCCATAATGTAACAAGTCCTAGTTTAAGGAATTTCTTATTTCTATTTTGTTTCAGCAGCATAGGAAGGATGCATATTTGAAACTTAACATAAATCCTTTAAAATATTTTTTAAAACCCTTTATTAATAAATTTAACATTTTTTCAATTTATTTAAACTTGTAGAAGACTACATGATACATTCCAAATGCGAAGCCAAGGAAAACACTGAAAAAGAAGATTAGAAATAAATAATGCAAGTCTGTGATAGTCAAATATTTTCTCAGAAATTCAGTAAACAGATTGTGATTGGGGCCTCTCAGGAAGTGCTGTGTCTTAAAATGTAAGATTTCAATAAATAAAATCCTAGAAAAATTGGAAGTATGATTTTCAGAAAACCACTTCTTTTAAGCATCCACATTCTATACTTTGTATAAGCCTACATTAATATGCTAAACAAATAAGTCTTAGAATTAAGTGAACACAGAAATGGAAATGCTGATAGGAAGTGCCTCCCTGTGGCTTGCAGCCATTTAATTACAGTAGCTTGCTGTGCAACAGCACTCAAGGTTCCTCAAGGCAACAAATCTTTTAAATAATACAATGTCCTTAATTCTCATAGAAAGCAAAATAAAAGAGAGACTATCTGACATATCCTTTATGAGAACACCATGCCTGCAAATAGATGAGTAACATGGGAAAAAGAATGAACCTCTTCCCCATGTTCAGTTGTTCCCAGGAGTGAACAGCAACTCCCTCGAAACAGACAGACATTTGGGCAGAATGTGAGTTTTAGTCACTGCATATTGTAACACAGCCTCTGAACAGGTAACCATTTCACTTGACTGTTTCCTATGTTGCAGGACACAGCAAAGTGTGTTTCCATATATTTAACCCACAGCAAAGAGAATATGACAAAGAACAGCTGAAATTCTCATCTATACTGAAGATTCCTGCAACAGACCTGAAATGACAAGAGCATGTTGCCCATGAATCCTTCACTCCTCCTTCATTCCCCCATTCCCCAAATATCACAACGTGTTCTTAATTCTGTGTTCCCAAGAATTAAATCTCAGGTTACTAAGTAATATTCATATAAATCTCAAAGCACTTGCTTTATGCTGCAAAGTAATCAACTACATAAAATCTTTTCTAAAGGACCTCTGCATGAATTCTACCACCTTGTTTTGACATTATTGTCCAACAATGAAAAATCAGATGGAAAACAACCATGAAACAGTAAACAGTAATACATTCATTGAGTCTTTTTAAAAAGCATTTTCAAGACAGTTTTAAAAAAACAGAATGAGAAGAGAAGGTTTACAAATCACATCTGTTTTAACTTATCCAGGTAAGAGTAAAGAAAAAAAATTCAGTATTGGATATACAATATAATACTGCTGTAAGGAGGAGGAAAATCGGGTTCCTTGAAAAGCTCCTGCATTTGGAGGGTATTTTGCAAGTCACAACTGCTTGCCTCCCTCTTTAACGCTCACTGTATTATTTAATCATTTCACTGATACATGTCTGCAGAATTTACAGGATTCACAACTAGGAAACTGCTAATCCATAAAAAAGGAACACTTCTTTTCCTCTCAATAGATTCTTACAGAGGTCTGAAATAATATTGGAAGAGAAGCAAGCTATTAGGCAACTTGGTGTGTGTCTGTCTCAGTAATTTGTGTCCACCCCAGTCCTTTGGTACCACAGATCATAGCAGCCAGTACACAATGTATTAGGCATTCTTTGCTATGGAGATGTAAGCAAAGTATGGAAAAAACCCCAACCAAACCTCCAAACAAACAACCCAGGATGGAGCTGTCACAATTGACACTTTTTTGGTTTAACTGTATTGACAATGTCAATTTAAAATAAGAAACAAAAATCTTCAAATACAACTATTCAATACAATTAACCCTGTAAGTTTGTTAAACTGAAGCATCCTCATGGCCTGTGTACTCTTGCAAATAAATACATTGCAAGTATGCCCCACTTGGACTTGTGCTTCACAGACTGAATGGTTAACTAATAACACAGTGGTACCTGAGGCAGAAGCAGCACTTCCCAGCTCAGGTTTCAATACAGGAACTTTTTCTGTTACCTATTTTCTAACTGTGAATTAGTCACTTGAGATGAAATACAATGTCAAATGAAAATAACACAACTGAGAGTATAACTAGACCTTGATTAATACCATTCAATATGTAATCACCAGCTATACATTGACCCTTACTTTGCTTCAGGAAAAAGCTACTAAAAACTATTATAGTGTCTCTTAAAATTTGTGATCAGATTTCACTGCAAGCATAAGTCCCAAATCAATAATCTAAAATCTGCATTCACAATTAAATTAGACCACTTGAATTAATTACCTGTATAAGAAACATAATACTCCATCCATTCCATTCAGATTTCACTCAATACTGCTGAATATTGAAATATTAAATCTTTTTTGGCCAATAGTATTTGAGAGTTTGGGATTTTTTTTTTCCTTTATGATACACACTTCTTTACTTTGCACATCATCCGCTTGCAACTCAAGGCTTTATTTTCTTTATTGGACTACTTCTTTCATAGGTAATCAGTGGCATTTAAAAGCAGAAGTGAATTCTCAAAACTCAGAAGCATGGCAAGCACAGTCATTTGGAAAACAATGCATAAATCTATTCACCTCTGCAGCAGCAGCCTCTGACAACTGCTTTGAGAAAGCTGTTAGCGCAGAAGACATTTTTCCATAGCTCTGGAAAAGCTTACTTCAGTGACAGCAAGTTGAAAAACTTTCTCACTATCTTACAGACAAATTCTAATGAAAAATTTTTATTCCCCTGTAAAATATCTCCTTTTTAAACTTCAGCAAATTGTACTGAATGTCCCAGATCATTTACCTAGCCAGTTCTTTAACAACTGTTAACATAAACTACAGCAGAATACACTGAATAATTAATTTCCAGAGTTCACCTTTATTAAAAACAAGGTTTTTGTTGTGAGAACAAATAATCTCTCACTTGTAGCCTGAAAACCTAAGATAGGATCATTCGCTTCCAGGGTTGCTACTAGCTGCTTAGCAACCTGTCCTACTTGTCTTCCTTCCTTCCTGTTGTAGAGAACTGTGGACAGAGGAGTTGGCTGACGATAGATGAAAACTCGTCGTAAGCACTCACAAAGAGCAGCGTAGGAGTAATCTGGAGCACAAGCCATGAACTTCTTGTCTTGCTTTGATGCTTGGACATAGCCTGCATAGCCCAAAAAGAAGTAATGTATTGGTGTCAACAGCACTTTACCTGGCTAAGACAAAATCAAGCTTAGTGTAAAAAACAATACTCAATTAGTAACAAAAAGAGAAAGAGATGTATGCTGTTATTAAATAAGCTGGAGGTATGCACTAGTCAATTTAATAGCAATATACAGTTCATACATAGTTCTTCCTAACTGGCATTTTTGATGCATATGTATGTATAGCTAGATACTGTTCCCACATCTAGCCCCTCTCCATCTCACAAGGTCTTTCATTTTCTCAGCAGGACCATAAGGCACAGATACACATATTGGCCCAACATTAGTAGTCTAAGCAGAATAACCCTTTTCTCTCTCCTCATCTCCCAGTTTGTAATTACATTTACAATTTAAGAATTCTGAGCCTACCTAATCTTGAACAGGTACTTAAATATTGTCTTCTATTTAGAACTGACTGAAAAAAAACACTAGTAATCTTTGTTAATATTCACTGAGAAGGAAAAATCTTCCTTTTCCTCTTCCATTACTGAGCTCAATTAGTAAACACACTTATTTCACAGTGATTTCCTTTCACCTTCTTGTAAAGAGACTTGAGTCACAATCTTTGCAAAGTGATCTACTATCTTTTTGGAAGGTTATTTGCTTCAATTCCATTGAACAGTGCATGGCAATGGTTATCACTGAAAGACAGCACCTCTGAGAACAGCAAGCCTGCTAGAGTTTACTTCTTTTTGGCTCTCCCTCTTTCCTTATTATAAATGGGTAGAGGTCAAGGTACTGTACTGGGGCTGGCTGGGATGGAGTTAATTTTCCTCACAGCAGACCATAAGGTGCTGTGTTTTGAATTTGTGACTAAAACAGTGTTGATACCACATGATTTTTTGGTTATTGCTGAGCAGGTCTTGCACATTGTCACAGCTTTCTGTTTTTCCAGTTCTGACTATGCTCCAGTTTGGGGATGCACAAGAAACTGTTTTGGTTTTTTTTGTTGTTTGTTCTTTTTTTTCCTGTTAACCCTAGACTTACAAATGCTTGCTACTGTCCTCAAAACATGATCTCTGTTCAAATCCTGCTTGATAGTTTTTACCACAAACCAAGACTATCAATTGACATCATTGCTGTACTGGGAAATATTAGGACAGCCAGAAAAACTTTCAAAGTTAATGAATTTAATACATGTATTTAAACGCTGGCATTAACAATTAAAGTAAGATTTAAGCATAGGCTTGCAGGTAGAAGAAGCTTTTGAGCCAGGGGACTTGTTTAAATTTAAATAGGATTTCCCAGAAAGAAAATGGTAGGCTTTTTTATTTATTTTTTTAAAAAGCAAATATAAAAGGCATCACTGTCCTCTACTTTTCTGGTTTATAGACACAATTCTGTTAGGAGCAGACGATTTATAGAGCAAGACTGAAGAGTAGTCAGTGAAAGTTACATGCTTCTTAAGTAAACTGTGGAAAGAATGGGCAAGATCACACAACTGCTCCTTCAACCAGCAGCGAATCATTAGACATTAGCAGCCAAAGGTCTGTCCAAGACCAACTGCTTTTTCTCAACAGAAAGTTAGGACAGGTATATGGAAAAAAAAACTTGGTCCCTGCAGTTTCCCTTTGGTTCCTTCCTTAGGTTTCAGTCCAAGACCTTTGTATAGCTTGTTAGAACCAATTCCAAAAATTCAAGCAGAGGAAGAAAGAAATAGGGCTACTACCATTGCTCTGTCAGTATAACAAATACTGTAGGTTTTGGAAAACCAGCCTTTTAATCTAGAAAATTCTAATTTTTACTACTCGCTCTTGCAAAGTATTTCTAAATTTGGTTGTAGACAAACAAGCTGATGACTAACATCACCTCTAGCACATAAAAAGTGAACCATATTAGTAAAGAAGTGTAAACTTCAATATAATACTGTAAAATTATAGTACAATAAGAAGACAGAAGTAGAGGAATAATACTGGTTTTTAGTACCTTAGGTACAAAAAGCTCAAAGATATAATAATTTCCTTCCTGTTTTTTTCAAAACAACAGAAACCCATTCTTAAAACAGTACCACAAAGTCACCATAGAAACCTGAAACTAACAGTTATTTGAAAAAACATCTTAATCCTTATCATCCACTTTTTTTTGCAAACAAATTTGAAATAACTAAACAAAGAACAAATTGTGAAATTAATCTCTTTTGTTAGAGGATTTGTTAAAATGCTTACAGTTTAATTTGATCTTAAATTAAAATAACAAGCTGTTTAAAAAAAATCATTCATATTACAAAACTAAATAAATTGCAGAAACTCTGAACAAAACCCATTATGTGTTATGGTAATTTATGCAAGCTCAATGAAACAGCTAGTATCTTCCCTTTCATTTTGGACCCAGACTGGCAGTGGTGTAGTCAAACAAATATATTTGAGGGAGGGAGGGAATCAGTTGTCACACTCCTGGCATTATTGAAGCAATGGGTCTAGAGAACACTTAAAGAACACAAAGACTATAGTTGTCACAGCAGAAGTAAATGCTGGACCAGATTAATTTTCATTAAAACTGATTTATCTGTTTATTACTTGATAGGTACAATACTGGGCCACGTGGACCATCCTATTTGATTTTATATGGAAATTCTTGCTCTTGCATCCATATTTTTCAAAGTACTTTCTGCTTCTGAGCTTTAGGAGTCTGCTTCCAACAGTGGGTAGAAACAAACTCTTAGTCCTGATTGTAAGAATACAGCAAAACCTAATGATTCTTTACAATTACATTTTCTATTTTTCTGGCAGTCTGTAATTTCAGAAGAGTTAGGGGCTTCCTGAGCCAGAGCTGGCAGTTACACTCTTGATTGATTTCTGCTGTTACAATGATTTATTTTTTTTTCCACAGTTTTTCCACAAAGTTTTATGGCAGAGGGTTCCATAACTCAAATTCACGTATGTGAAGTATTTCCTTTAGCTTCTTTTGAAACTGCTATGTACCAGCATCATTTGATGCTCCTAGCTCTTACAACAGAAGAAACAGTGAACAACCACGTCCAATTATTCGGACTTGTCAGCTGGGAAAAGTGAGATAGAAAAAATCTAAAGGTGACTTATTAAAACATCTTACCATAAGCACATATACACCTAGAGATGTCATCAGTGACCTGATTTCTGTGGGACTGTTAGGGTGGTGATTGTGCTTGTCCTTGAGTGAACTGAAGTTCACTTACCCAGGGAATGCTCTGTGCAGTACTGTGCTTGCATCCTACATATGGTCTGAAAAGGCTTACTTTCCTCCCAAGGCATAAACATTTTATTTCTTACATTCTAATATTTCTAAAATTAAGCTACCATGCTTCTATCAACAGAATTACAGTACCTTTCCATTCAAATTCAGTTAAGTGAAATATTAACAGATCCCATACTAAGAGTATTCAGGTAGAAAAGTGAGATAGAGGAGTGTGGCACAGAAGTTAATTTCCTACCTAAAGCATTAAAAGTTGCAATGTGTTCCCACATGTTTTCTGGTTGGTCAGAGTGGGGTTGCCAGAGAAGAGCATCAACATCATGCCTCAGGCAGAAGCATGGCATTTCTCTGGGATCCACAACAACTGAGAAAAGATACTGGTTGCTTCCAAGATTAATCTGAAAACAAAACAAAGAAATACGAAATATTGATTCAAAGCATACATAGCAGATTCTGTCACACATACTGCCAAAGTCAGATGATCAACAGCTTCATGTTTGTTAGTTGACAAAATGTTTGAATACATTATGCTGTATCCCACTGATCAACAGCTCAATACACTACAGGTAGCTAATACATTTCAAGCAGATGCAATTAAGTTTCTTGGGATAATATTTAGGGAAGCATTATATCCACTACACAAGCAAACAGGAATGTGTTTTGTATAAAAATTATTTTCTGGGATAGAGGAGCCTAACCTACAACTTCTGATGTTAGGAAAAGACTCTCTTTAAGTAATAACACCTGGTTTTCTGCAGTGCCAACAGGGAAGGAAATACTGTCCCTGTGCAGTAAAAGCTGGTAAGCACTGGAGCAAGGATTAGTTAGAATACTAAAATTATGAAATGTCAATATTTTTTTTATTTACTCACAGTCAAATAATTACTAAATTTCAGATTAGCACACTCTTCATCAAGCATGCCTAGATCATCAAACCCCTTCTATTCACCAGGAATGACCGATTACATAAGAAAGACAAGACAGGCATACCCTGCTACCTGTATAAACAATAGTAAGAATAAACAATAAAACAACACATATTTTGTGTTTTCTATGTAAAACCTTCTAAAAGAAATTAAAAGCAATACTTTTATGTAGCACTATGCCTAGCAAATGCTCAAAGAGGAAAAAGCAATCTGTTCCCTTAGGGCCTACCAAGAAAAACGCTGAGGAATTCCCGTTTGTACTCAGTGCTGATCTACATTGTTCATGTTACCATATGAACATATAACATTTGAACTATTTTTTATATCCAGAAGCTATGCCTGCAACAGTAACATGCAGGATTACACCCTAATACATGGTACGATATATTACTCCCCAGTGAGCATTTCAGATGCTGGCACTTGTTGACTAATTGTTCTCCAACAGTTGTCACAGCACTTTTTATTACAGGTATTGTGGCAATAGCTATGAACTGCAAGCCTTCTGTGCTATCACTGTACAAGTGTCATAGGATGGATGGAGTCTCTGTCTTGAAGACCATAATTTAATCTTAATTTAATATCCAGTGGGCAGAAACAACAGCTATTGAGATCTAGAAATTCTTTTACTCCAGGTTATACAGTCTATGGTAGAACTAATATAACTATTTCAGCTGATGAAGTTCAAGCCTAATAGCTCAACTTCAAAATAGCTTCTATTACTATGCCATTTAACAGGCATACAAATTCTTCAGTTGTATTAAAACTACAAAAGAGGTAAAATAATCCTCAGTCTCCACTGGGGCCAGATGCAATCATGAAATGAGGGTTACTGATTTTCTAAGCAACTAAGAGGCAAAGAAACATTAATAAAGATAACGTTGAGAGTTCCAGTAAGATGCCTTAAAAAGAACAAAGCAGAAAACAGAATGCAGGTCTAATATTGATGTAATGTGCTGAGTAAAAACAGAAAGTATGAAGTCTTAGTCCCTCGAACTTCTTAACATCTGAGAAACATAAGAAGTCAGCAGAGGTCAGGCAGACGACACTGACAGAGGTGAGTGTAACAGGCCTCTAAGGAACACAGGAAAAACAGACAGAATGAAGGAGAAACAACTTGGGAAAGGGAACAAGTTTAGACTTCTCATACATTCAGCTCAAGACTCATTCCATGGGTCCCTTCTGCACCTGCTTCTCACACCTGGGAAAATGTCAACCATGGGGATTGTGCATCAAGACACACTGGTGCAATGATAGTCCACAGGGTCATAGACAGTCAGTTACAGAATGATTTGACCAGAAGAATCTGCTAGAAGGTTCAGCCTGTTTTCATCAATGTGACCTCTGTTTTGCTGCTGCACAGCTAACTTCCCCTAAACTTACTACTTCTGCTTAATGAACTAATCTCCCAGGTAAGAAAAGCAAGTTGTTCCTGGAGCACCAGAAGGAAATGAGGCCTGGCTTCCTACAGACTGGAATTACATTTTCCAAAGCTTCTCTTCCCCAGAACTCCTTGTAGATGTCATCTCATTTTTAAGCTCTTTCCTTTCATAATTTCTACCTGTTTTCTTGAATATGAAATAAGGTCTTTTTCCAGGTTTCAGAAAGTTTGTGAAATATGTAGAGGAATATTTTAAATGTACAGCACCTCAATAAAGTAATTCTGAACTTTGATTACTTTTTTTTGCCTCCAGAAGAAATTTACAGTGTTTTGAAAAACCCAGTAAGTGGCACACTCCTGTAGCTCAGATGTAAGCACGATGTATTTCACAGAATGACATGCAGTTTTAGTTAACAGAGATCATTCTGGCACCTAATGAGAAGGCAGACTCA